>NC_052347.1:2100000-2330000 GCF_016432855.1 Salvelinus namaycush | reverse complement strand
CCTTTAAACAACGCCCAAGACACCACCAGACTCTTGGTGGAGTGGGCACGTAGACCGTTGGGTAATTTCTGCCTTTTGCTGTCACACAAACTGGCACCCCTGGTCCGCTCAATGTACATGCATAATGCTCGTACTGGACGCAGGGCATGTAACCACCTCCACTGAGTAAACAGAGGAAGTGAAATGAGAAAAAGCTCAAAAGCTAGAGACCTGTAGTTCATAAACATGACCTTAGGGGCAAAGGTCAATTAGGACACAACGCCACCTTATAGTCGGCAAGCTCAGACTTCATACAGGCGGGGTGAATTTATAGCTTGTGGAGATCTCCAACATGTTTAGCCACGAGCAGGGTGGTCTTGCACTGTCTCGACACTTACATCACAAGAAAGAGAAATGGGTGTTAATTTTTTGGGGGGGGCAATTATAAATTAGAATGAAAGTAACTTCCGAAAATGAACTCTTGGATTAAAGTGATATTACGTCTGACCTCGAAAACAATGCAAAGTATGTATAGATATGTGTAATTTAGAGCCAAGCGTTTTGATTTGAAATTGCGTGCGTATCATTCTCTTGACACACTTGATGAATTATGCAGGAGAATGTGACAACAGCAGCTGTCACGTTCTGACCATAGTTCTTTTGTGTTTTCTTGTTTTAGTGTTGGTCAGGACGTGAGCTGGGTGGGCATTCTATGTTTTGTGTTTCTATGTTGGGTTTGTTGTTTGGCCTAATATGGTTCTCAATCAGAGGCAGGTGTTTGTCATTGTCTCTGATTGGGAACCATATTAAGGTAGCCTGTTTTGTGTTGGGATTTGTGGGTGGTTGTCTTCTGTCTTTGTGTTCATTGCACCAGATAGGACTGTTTCGGTTTTGCCACATTTGTTATTTTGTATTGTGTTCATGTTCAGTTGTTTATTATTAAAACATGGACACTAACTACGCTGCGTATTGGTCCGATCCCTGCTACACCTCCTCTTCAGACGAAGAGGAGGAAGGCTGCCGTTACAGCAGCATTAATGAGGCTATCTAGAGAGTGCAGGTAGGCCTAGACCACCGGTGTCAAACTCATTCAACGGAGGGCCGAGTGTCTGCGGGTTTTCGCTCCACCCTTGTACTTGATTGATGGATTAAGGTCACTAATTAGTAAGGAACTCCCTACACCTGGATGTCTAGGGCTTAATTGAAAAGAAAAACCAAAAACCTGCAGACACTCAGGCCCTCCATGGAATGAGTTCGACACCCCTGGCCTAGACAGAGGAAGGTTTTGTGGTTGCAGCCATGTTTCACCCCTTTATATTAATATAATGAATGCCTGCGAATACAACTAGTGTATATTTGCAAATTAAGCACATATAATTTACTGTATCACAAAGTATTTAAAAAAATACCTAATATGGTGTTAAGAATGAATGGTAATTCAGGACAGCGGACCAGGCTTGAATGAACACTTTCACTAGTTGCCTTGAACGCAGCTCTCGACTAACACAACAACCACAAGCTGCTACTAACTGCCAAGCAGATTCCACACCTGTTGCAACACTTTAATTACTTGCCGTGAACGCAGCTCCTCAACAGCATCAGCTGCAACTCTTCGATAGTCAGCATTCACACTCGTCGCATTCACATTCGTCGCTCTCCTTTTTATTGCATATGACCCGACCTAGTGTTTTTTTTTGTTGCTGTATTGATCCCCTCATATTCCTTAAATTATGTGTCTTTAATGTTCTATCATACTTTAGTTTTTTTATTTCTTATTTTTTAAGTAAAAATAGTTTTTGAATCACTACCCCAAGTTTTCATATGTGGATCAAATATGACCTTAATGTATTTCCTATGGAAAAATGGTTTTACAGAAGCTGGATGAGGAAGCCATTGGCGACTCTGAGTCAGAATCTGAGGTATCCAATTCAGATGAAACAGACTATGTGCCTGTGGGTCAAGTTGAAGTTGTGGATGCAACTGGTAGTCCAGCTGTCCTAGATGAGCCTTCATATGGGAAGGACTCCTCCCCTGATGAGAGTGAAAACCAGTCAAATAGACTGAGTAAAAAGGGGTCTTACTGGAGTGAACATCCTCCCACTAAGACAGGACCAGTAGCCATAACATCCTAAGGAGCTGCCCAGGGTCTGTGCTGGGGTCAACCTTTGTGCCACCAAAAGATGCCTGGGAGCTGTTCATTAGTGACAACATTATTGAGTCCTAAAGTGTAGAAATTTAGAAGGATGGAGAACAGTGACAGCAAAAGGGACATAGTGGAGAGAGGTCAACAAAGAGGAACTAAAAGCGTTTATTGGTTTAACCCTCCTCGCCGGCGTGGAGAAAAGCTGGGATGTCTCCACACGACACAAGGCAACCATGTCAGTCGGAAGATATGAGGATATGCGTCACCTCCTGAGAAGCAGTGTTCAGAGAAGCAATGGACCACCTGGCAGCCTTCCGGTAGGTGTGGGACCTTTTCCTAGAAAACTGTAGAGGAAGGTCACAGTGGATGCGTCACAGTGGATGAGCAGCTTGTGCTGTTCCGAGGCAGAAGCAGGTTCACACCGTACATGCCCAGCCTGCCAAATATGTAACGTTAGCTTATCTTTCATCCCATCTCGACTGAAGTGAATGAATAAGCTACGCTAGCTAGTAGCTACCACAGCCAGGTCAGCTCTAGCCTCTAGCTACCTGTCAGATAGCAATCTGAGGTGGCTATTATTACTAATATCTAACAACTGTTGTTTGTATGGACATGTTTTGTAGCCTTTGTTTTATCCTGTTTCAACTGAAGTAAATTAACTTGACTAGCTTTCCCTAGTAGCTATTATTTTTGCCTCAATCACACTAGACATGAATCAAACGATGAAACCATCAGCCAAATGATGGAAGATTGATATTGTCACGCCTACTCCCGTTCCCTCTCTCCGCCGCTCGATGTCGCTGGTCTACTAACCCCCGGTCCTGGAAAACCACATTACGCACACCGGCCAACAATAATTACGCATACCTGCTCACCATCGTAATGCACACCTGGACTTCATCATTACCTTGATTGCTTCCCCTTTATTTAGCCCTCAGTAGCCTCAGCATTGGTTTGCTTTCATGTTCCGTACGCATCTCCTGTTTTGTTCATTTGCCGTTCATCATTGTTATTAAACTCTCCTTCTACACCTGCTTCCCGACTCCCTGCTTATACATTGTCAGTCAAAGGTTTGGACACACCTACTCATTCAATGGTTTTTCTTTATTTTTACTATTTTCTACATTGTAGAATAATTGTGAAGACATCAAAACTATGAAATAACACATTTCGGCGGATAATTTTAGGAAGAGAGGGTCCAGAATGTCTAGCCCTGCTGATTTGTAGGGATTTGTTGGCCTCCTTGCTCGCACATGCTTTTTCAGTTCTAACCACACATTTTCTATAGGATTAAGGTCAGGACTTTGTGATGGCCACTCCAATACCTTGACTTTGTTGTCCTTAAGCCATTTTGACACAACTTTGGAAGTATGCTTGGGGTCATTGTTCATTTGGAAGACCCATTTGCAAACAAACTTTAACTTCCTGACTGATGTCTTGAGATGTTGCTTAATATATCCGCATAATTTCCCTGCCTCATGATGCGATCTATTTTGTGAAGTGCACCAGTCCCTCCTGCAGCAACATGATACTGCCACCCCCGCGCTTCACGGTTGGGATGGTGTTCTTCGGCTTGCAAGCCTCCCCTTTTTCCTCCAAACATAACAATGGTCAATATGGCCAAACAGTTCTATTTTTGTTTCATCAGAACAGAGGACATTTCTCCAAAAAGTACAATCTTTGTCCCCATGTGCAGTTGCAAACCGTATTTTGTCCCGTGTTTTATTGGGGTTTTGGAGCAGAGGCTTCTTCCTTGATGAGCGGCCTTTCAGGTTATGTCGAAATAGGACTCGTTTTACTGTGGATATAGATACGTTTGTACCTGTTTCCTCCAACATCTTCACAATGGCCTTTGCTGTTGTTCTCGGATTGATTTGCACTTTCCGCACCAAAGTACATTAATCTCTAGGAGACAGAACGCGTCTCCTTCCTGAGCGGTATGATGGCTGCATGGTCCCATGGTGTTTATTCTTGCGTACTATTGTTTGTACAGATGAACGTGGTACCTTCAGGCGTTTGGAAAATGCTCCCAAGGATGAACCAGACTTGTGGAGGTCTACCATTTTTTCTGAGTTTTTGGCTGATTTCTTTTGATTTTCCATGATGTCAAGCAAAGAGGCACTGAATTTGAAGGTAGTCCTTGAAATACATCCACAGGTACACCTCCAATTGACTCAAATTATGTCAATTAGCCTATCAGAAGTTTCTAAAGCCATGACATGATTTTCTGGAATTTTCCAAGCTTCTTAAAAGCACTGTCAACTTAGTGTATGTAAATTTCTGACCCACTGGAATTGTGATACAGTGAATTATAAGTGAAATGAGAAAACAATTGTTAGAAAAATTACTTGTGTCATGCACAAAGTAAGTAGATGTCCTAACCGACTTGCCAAAACTATAATTTGTTAACAAGAAATTTGTGGAGTGGATGAAAAACAAATTTTAATGACTGCAACCTACGTGTATGTACTTCCGACTTCAACTTTATCTCACTGTATCATCAGCATACACTTGAACTTCAGACCCATTACAGACAGAAGGCAGGCCATTATTGTATAGGCTGAACAGTTTTGACCCTTGGGGCATGCCCACATCATAGGTAAGAGTGGGCTACAGTTAGTTTTGACTATTACGCTGATGAGACAGCAACAACTTTTTGAAGGTTCTAGATTTGTTAAACAACAGGTTTATATTTTTAACTAAATTAATGCTGGAAAGGGGTTATGGGTTTGTTTATTGTTTGTTTTAGGTGTTGATTTCACTTAATGAAACACTGTATTATCTGATGTGTTTTGAGTAGGAGTCTTCCTTCCGGGACTGTATGTATGTTAATTAAGGGAGACGTAGGAGATCACGTCTCAAACAACTTTTTATTAAATGCCTGGGATCAAGTATCACTGATTCCTTACGCTGAGAAATTGACTACATTTGCGACAGCAAAAAGTATTACATTTAGAGGGGTAACAGGAACAATCTAAGGCAAAACAGCTATTACATATGTTGTTTGACATTGGTCTGGTTACTTTTATATGGTTATGGAAAAGAGAGACCAGTCATATAATATTATATGGGAGTGAATTGTTCGACTCCGTGTTTAAGGGTAGCACATGCTAAATGAAGCACACATAAATGTTGGGGTAGGTTAAAACAAATGATGAATGATTTGAAGAAGTACAGTGGACTTATCATTATTATCAGGTTTTGTTTATAGTTAAAACTTTTGGGTTGCTGAATCGGTGTAGTATAGTGAATGCTAACAAAATGTATTTTTTATGGGAAAATGGTGGTTTCATTGTCTTTCTTTGGAATGTTTCCAGGGGATATGGTCTTGGGGAGAGCAGTGGGTGAGATTGAGGCCGCAAACTACAAAATTAAATAAGGCCTGGCCATTTTTGTTTATTTTTACCTTAAGGTATGCAAATACCCACACACAACATACCTATTATGACTACTTGTTGGTGTTTTTAAAAATACTATGTTTGATTTTATTGTAAGGGTTTAGTGAATTTTCCATTTGTCTTGTTGCCAAGGTATCTTAAAGGGGCACGCACACACATGGCATCTTCTGAAGTTTTTATTTTCTGAGTCTTAATTAAACACGTGAATTATTTTGATAAGAAATGTACTGGAAACTTCCTGGAAACCTGAGATATGAAATGTAGTCAGAAACACTTCATTGAAGGGTTTGTATGACCTCTGATCTCTGTCCTGAGGGTGATCAAAGTGTGGTTTGATCACCCTCACTGGAAAGCCATTTGGATAATGAATTTAAGGTCATTTGTAATACTGATTTGAAGGTCATTTGTAATATTTAGAATTATTATGAAGTTTATAGTTCTTAGCCATATTTGTGATTTGGACCAATGTGAAGAAGGAGAGGGTGTTGCCTTTGACTAAGGGTAGGCTGTCTTTGTATGACCATATGTGTATACTTTATTTTCTTTATGGAGTTAAGGGTAGTGTTTCTATTGTTCTATTTTTATTTCAGTAGTAGTGTTTCTTTACACATTACTCACATGGGGAGTTATGTGTCAAAATGGGGGAGGTAACAGTCCTCTGAGGTTTTGGATTGAAGTTTACATGTATTGAGTGATATGTGAAGGAGTGTATTGTTGTGTTGTTTGTTCTGTTCTGTTTTGATACCAATTTCACCAGATTAGGTCTGCTGGATTGTTGTGATTTCTCCCGATGGGTCTAACTTCCTGATCCTGTGGCTCTGTGAGAAAGTTGACAGTGTGATGGGGAGTGTCGGGTTCACCTAGGGGTCATAAAAAGGGTTGTACCCAAATGTTTGGTGTATTAGAATAATGTATTATGCTTATGTTTTATTAATAGAAGGGGAGGGGTTAAAAGACCCCTCCCTCCTTACAGTTATAGGGTTTTAGACTACTGATTAACAATAGATATATTCATTGTAGAAGTTTAGTATTGTTCTACATTTGTATTTTAGTTCTCTCTCTCTCTGCCTCATTATAAAGAGGCCCTTAGACAGAACTCTGCAGGGGAGTGAAGGAGATAAGACTAGGTAAACATTCCACAATAGGTCAACTTTGGGGGAAGGGGACATTTACTGCTAAGTGTTTAGCTAACAATAAAGGCTCTGTTTATACAGCTTTGTATGCATGGTTTTGGTCCCAGGAGTAGAGGATGATGATATAGGCAGTGACATCACCAGGGCGCGACTTAGGGCAGTGACATCACCAGGGCGCGACTTAGGGTTTAATAAAACCACTGGAGACCTTTTGTTTGATGCAGAACTTACTCAGAAACATGCGTGCTATGTTCCTGTTTGTCAACTTCTGTCTGCAAATGCAGTAATAAAGGTTTTTGAATTATTTAATTAAAGATATTGTCATAATGCTAATTTCACCAATGAACCAATGATTGACAACGAAGGACGTAAGGAACGAACCCTAACAGGAGTATAAGCCCATTTTTAAAAATTGTTTCAATAGAATGTGTTGTTATTCTCTTTCACACATGTTTAGACATTGGTATTAATAATAATTGGTAAATGTAATAATTTATCATACAGTCAATGCTTGTCTGGATTTCCTGAATCAAAAATGAACTCAACTGAACTGTTGTTCTGATCTGTCCTCTCTTGAGGTTATCAAGAAAGGTGACGTCAGTCGGTGTCTTAATGCACGGAAGAGATAATTGGACCGAACAGTGTGTGTACCTCAAAACCCCCTCTAACGGGCTGAAAAAAAGTGACAAAGGCGTTCAATGCAGCCCTGTCCACAC
Source organism: Salvelinus namaycush (assembly GCF_016432855.1). Lineage (NCBI taxonomy): Eukaryota > Metazoa > Chordata > Actinopteri > Salmoniformes > Salmonidae > Salvelinus > Salvelinus namaycush. The sequence continues at coordinate 2,322,631 of NC_052347.1, read as the reverse complement.
CACTTCTACCGAGAGACCTGGGTCCTGAGCCAGCAACCTGTATGCAGCGTCCAATCGGCGCTATCAACTTCTTTTGACTCATGTCTTTTCTCTCAGGAGTGTGACAGGAGTCCACGTGGAGTGAGCATGGGGAGAAATCTGTCCCAAGCTTCTCTTATGTTGCTGGGGTGGTAAAGGCGGTGGTAAAGGCGATGGCGGCTCAGATGAGACATTGAAATTGGGACATTATCATGGGCCATGCACAGGTCTACACACTACATAAAATGATAGTAATTTAGATTAAGAATGCGTTAAGATACTGATCTGTATTATAATTGTGATTAGAAAGTTAATAGTAGAATTAAAGGATAATTATACTGTATGTTAATATACATGTACATTCTGCCAATGTTGATGTGTGTTAAATTGAGGGTGTTTGACTTTGAGTGATAGGACCAATTTAAATCACTGAGCAATGTCATTGTACATTTTGGTTGAATAATTAACTGGGTTTTGATTATGATTTGTAAACTGAATGATTTTTAAAACTGATGGATTGATTGGTGAATGGGGAGAGTGAAACTGATCCTAATCTATTTTAATTTTTTCCGTTACCAAATTACAATTTTGATGATATTGATAATACTCAGGAACTATAGCAGGTATGGTGTTAATGGCACATAGAGACTATAGGAGTTGACTTATAAGTAGTGGAATCATGATACTTGTCTTGGGTCATGTTCACTAGCCTCCAACGGAATAGATTTTAGTTAAACCAGAAGTCTACTTGGATTTGTCCAACAATATATGCTAATTTTAGTTTCTGGGATGGACCATGCATTGGAGAGTGATAGATAACTGAAGCTTATGTTATTGAACTCCATTGTTGCATTCACTGCATTATGCATTTAATATTTGATTTTCAATGTCTATGAAGATATAGCCTTAAATTGTATAAACTGTATGCATCTATTGTTTTTCTTCTCGGGTTTGTGCAGGTGACTGTGTATCATGATCTCCCCAGACAAATTGGTAGAATGTTTAGAATGTGTGTTGGAGGTTGAAATGGGAGACAGTGCTAAGTTTCTTGGGAGGAGGCTGAGTCAGTGCTATCAGCCAGTCACATGCAGGAATACATGCAATGAGTTATTGCTTTTCTGCCTCTTGGGTTATGAAGAATATATGCATTTTCTACATGTGAATTAATGTTTTTAAATCTTGTAATTTTCTTTTAAATTGAGAGAATTCTCAAAATGGGGGATTATGGTGGAGAAATTACTAGATTTTGTCATAATGCTGTTATAGCATCAAATGGTTGTTTTATGCAACAGAATAAGGGGTTGTTAGAACGCTCATCTGTGTGTGTTCTACTGAGGATGGGCCTTATGATGTCTTTGGGTGATACTGCATTCCAGAGCATGAGTTAATGTTTCTGTTCTATAAGGTAGCAGGGAGAGATGACCCCAGGGCCAGACCTTGGTATCTACACAAAGATAACTGTTTTTACAGCAGATACTGTCTGCTGTGAATTATAAGTATCTTTCATACACATCTTAACCTTGTGACCCATTCCATACATCTGTTGTTTGTCATGTAGACTGAAGGGGGTGTATCTTGGACATAAAATAACTTTGTATCTTTGTCTCGGGGCTCTCAACGAATCATCTGAGGGTGATTCGTCAACCTGCCATCATTAACTTAGAGCACTCAATCGATTCACTTTATATGTGTGTGTTGTATTGACCTGCTCCCTTATTAATAAGTGAATAAAGATTTAGTTTAAGTATAACTCTGACTTGTGTAATAAGTTTGTCTCTCCTCATTTGATAGTAAATAAATTAACCACCACAGCAGTGATTGGGGACATTGCCCTGTGTAAGGTGCCATCTTTCGGATGGGATGTTAAACGGGTGTCCTGACTCTCTGTGGTCACTAAAGAACCCATGGCACTTATTGTAAGAGTAGGGGTGTCCTGGCTAAATTCCCAATCTGGCCTTCATACCATCACGGTCACCTAATCATCCCAAGCGTACAATTGGCTCATTCATCCCCCCTCCTCTCCCCTATAACTATTCTCCAGGTCGTTGCTATAAATGAGAATGTGTTCTCAGTCAACTTACCTGGTAAAATAAGGGTTAAATAAAAATAAAATAAAAAAATGCATAAAACAGTTAATGTCATATCCTAATTGGATCACTGTTGTCACAGATAATTGTCTTGTGCTGCAGGAAATTGAAATGAGACTTGTCATTTACATATATTCAATGAAAACATGCAGTTCTCATTCTCTCTCACTCGCTCAAGACAAGGTAGTTCAACTTAATGAAACCAGTTATAACACCTTTGTAAGTACTGCAGTATAATGCACAACAACCTTCATAACACATTTATTCATGATCATTCATAAGCCTTTTTCTAAATAAAAGCCCATTATCATTACAGAACTACAATACTTAAAAAGGGAGGGGACAATGTTATGTCTGTTGTGATGAGTAACTTATTCATGAGACATAATCACCATTGTGCTCCTGAGAAAACATAGTGATGTTGGTAGAGATGTGATATCTTAATTTGAAAAACAATCCAGCAGCAGGAGGATTTGATTCTAAAATTAAAAAGTGATATTTTCTAATTGGAAATTAGTTTCGATAGGCTATAGTTTATCTTGTGTCATTAATAAGCTATATAAAATTACGGTTGTTGATGTGCATGGGTGGGAATTTAAAATGTTTGTGTATTTGAATGTCGCAGTAGTAGGACCTGCAGTATTTGGACATTTATTATGTCTGCTAATTTAACGCTTGAGCAAGCGAGAGAGAATGAGAACTGTGGGTTTTCATTGAATTTACATCAATTGCAAGTGTAGTATAGTAATATGCACTTGTGGCACACACTGTTAGGTACTCACATGGTACTGGTCAGTACCTTTAAGGGTACATGTGCACAAAATGTAGTATAATGGTACATTTTTCTTCCCAATACAGTCAATTTTTAAAACGTAGATGGAGCAATGTGCTGGCGGGGGCTAAATAGCATTCATTTGGGGGCATGGTCTCAAACAGAGCTCTTCAACCTGGTTCCTGGAGAGCTAATGTTTTGTGGGTTTTCACACCAAAGCTAATATACTGTAGCACATTCTAGCGGATTCTAGTAATTAGCTGGTTGATAAGCTGAATCAAGTTACAACTGGGGTTGGAGTGAAAACCAGGAACTGTTTCCTCTCTGTTTCCTCTCCAGGAACAGGGTTGAAGAGCCCTGGTCTAAAATACAGTGCATTGCAAAAGTATTCCTACCCCTTGGATTTCTTCAAATGTTATTGTGTTACGTAGTGGGATTAAAATGTATTTAATTCATTTGTTTTGTCAACAATCTACACAAAATACTCTGTAATGTCAAAGTGAAAGATTTTTTATTTTATTTGAAGATTAATATAAATAAAATAGCTGAAATATAGTTGTTGCATAGTGTTCTAATTATTAGAGTAAGAACTAGACAGACAGTGTGAAAGCTCAAACCAAGTTTATTCTTCCCAAAGGCTCGAACAGCTGAACAGACAAAAACACATTCACACGAGCACCAGCATTGTATAGGAGTCTCCTCCTACACATCTGAACAGCCAACACATCTCTATTGCTAGACAGAACCATTAGTGATATCTGTTCTTCCTCACTTCCTCTGACCTGACCTCTACCCCAAAGTGCTCACTCCTCCCCAACTCACGGCTGTCATGGTGACTGGTACCAGACTGTGTCTCGTCTCCTCCCAGAAGATTCCTGATGGCTAACAATAACATATCCTGACAGAATGTAAACGTTCTACATTACCCTCTCTCCCTCAGTGACATGAATACGTATATTTCCTATTCTCAGAACCCAACAGTCCCCCTTCTTGAACAATAGCTTCCTACTGTTCAACTTACATAAACTTGGAAAGTACTTATAAATGAACAAGCAATAATAACAAAACATGAACATAAAAAACATGATTAACATTCACGGTGAGGTTAACAAACTCAGACTTATGGCCTCTGTTCTACAGTCACACCAACCACGCTCTTATTTCCATTTCTCACAGAAAGACTTATGGCCTCTGTTCTACAGTCACACCAACCACGCTCTTATTTCCATTTCTCACAGAACACCGATAATAATAATGTTTGGGCTTTCAACTTTCTCCTTCTGGTTCCCACGAGAGTGATAGCACAAGACTTGAAAAGCAACGAGAAACACTAAACATAACAGTATTAATAACGTGTTAAGATATGCATAATTATATATGCATGAAAACCCATAGTTTGGTAACATGACAATTCTCACGCTCACCTCGCCTGACTATGCTTTCAGGGTACTTTTCTGATGAGTTTGGCAAAAATAAAGGCCCTAAAAAGCCTCCACATGCTTTCGCCCAGTGTTCCCCATCAGACCACAGGATCAAAGAAGTGTTCCCAAGCCATGTCATTCTTACTTTGTTCACCATCTCCTTCTTCCTCCATTGCCACCTGATAAACACGTCAACTGATTGGCAAGTGCGTATCCCTAATCACCACCACATCCTCGAAGTAACTCAGCACTGTATATGCTTTCACATCAATGACTCCAGAATGTTGCCCAGAGTACAATTACCCAAACATCTATAATTCATCTGATGACTTGTCCAGAGTGCAATTACCCCCAATATCTCTTCTTTCATCTGATGCATTAACCAATAAAACAACTAACCCAACTACAGTATGGTGGTTAAAGTGTCTCCCAGGCCAAACCCGTCTGCATGTCTACAGTGGAATCTAGTCTTTTTCTTTCCCTTTAGCTCCGCTTCCTCTGTCATGGCGTCTTCAGGCTAACCCATTATGCAGCTGGATCTCACTTCACGTGAGAAGTATGAACCCACCGAGGAGAGACATAATGATCTTTACCGTTGCAGGTGCTGACATAATGTAAACGTTATACATTACCCTCTCTCCCTCAGTGACATGAATAAGTATATTTCCTATTTTCAGAACCCAACAAAAGGCATTCAATTCACTGAGTCAATACATGTTAGAAACCCCTTTGGCTTCTTAGGTAAGTCTCCAAGGGCTTTTACACAACTGGATTGTGCAATATTAGCCCATTTTTCTTTTCATACTTCTTCATGCACTGTCAAGATGTTGGGGATCATGGCTAGACAGCAATTTTCAAGTCTTGCCATAGATTTTTAAGCAGATTTAAGCCACAACTGTAACTTGGCTACTCTTGAACATTTACTGTCTTCTTGGTAAGCAACTCCAGTGTAGATTTGACCTTGTGTTATTGTTATGGGATTTTTATGAATAATGATTAAATTATGTATACATTTAACTAGAATTATAACTAACAGAATTATATCCTGTCTGATGAAGAATGTTTGTCCATAAGAAAGAGGGACTGTTAGCAGGCAAGGAACTGTGGCAGACAGCTTGTGACCACTGTGGAACTGATAACAGAGAAGGAAGTCTCCCCACCTAGGGAGGGGAGAAACCTTGGGCTTGTAGTAGATTGTATAACAGGTGGCAGGCAATATATGAGAAGGACTTGTGAACTATATTATCATTGTAGTAGAGGAGTAGGGACATTTATGACGAAATGAGAGGTATATAAACCAATGTACATGTAATGATTGGCAGAGCGCTCTCGTAAATAAATTCTGATTATTGTGACTGGGCCTCCGTCTGATTCATTTCAACCACTTTCTTACAAATTCTGGGTTTCAGGCTGAGTAATTAATTAAATTGGGTATTATGAACAACTGAGAACTAAATTCTCATAATAGTTATAGGTTATTGTACTGTTATCCAAACGAGCTTCAATGCCATACAGCACTCAACGCTGCCTGCACCCACCCGCCCGACTAGCATCACCACCCTGGAAGGTTCCGACCTAGAATATGTGGACATATTTTGTATTTTGTCTAGTTTTCATGTTCATTAAATCATGGAAACTTACCACCCTGCACATTGGTCCTCCGATCCTTCTCGCCTCTCCTCGTCCGATGAGGAGGACGACTTAGACTGCCGTTACAGATGAGTAACTTATTCATAAGACATAATCACCATTGCACACCGGATTCTAGTAATTAGCTGGTTGATAAGCTGAATCAAGTTACAACTGGGGTTGGAGTGAAAACCTACTGTGGGCTCTCCAGGAACAGGGTTGAAGAGCCCTGGTCTAAAATACAGTGCATTGCAAAAGTATTCCTACCCCTTGGATTTCTTCAAATGTTATTGTGTTACGTAGTGGGATTAAAATGAATTTAATTAATTTGTTTTGTCAACAATCTACACAAAATACTCTGTAATGTCAAAGTGAAAGATGTTTTATTTTATTTGAAGATTAATATAAATGAAATAGCTGAAATATAGTTGTTGCATAGTGTTCTAATTATTAGAGTAAGAACTCAACAGACACTGTGAAAGCTCAAACCAAGTTTATTCTTCCCAAAGGATCGAACAGAACAGCTGAACAGACAAAAACACATTCACACGAGCACTAGCATTGTATAGGAGTCTCCTCCTACACATCTGAACAGCCAACACATCTCTATTGCTAGACAGAACCATTAGTGATATCTGTTCTTCCTCACTTCCTCTGACCTGACCTCTACCCCAAAGTGCTCACTCCTCCCCAACTCACGGCTGTCATGGTGACTGGTACCAGACTGTGTCTCGTCTCCTCCCAGAAGATTCCTGATAGCTAACAATAACATATCCTGACAGAATGTAAACGTTCTACATTACCCTCTCTCCCTCAGTGACATGAATACGTATATTTCCTATTCTCAGAACCCAACAGTCCCCCTTCTTGAACAATAGCTTCCTACTGTTCAACTTACATAAACTTGAAATGTACTTATAAATGAACAAGCAATAATAACAAAACATGAACATAAAAAACATGATTAACATTCACGGTGAGGTTAACAAACTCAGACTTATGGCCTCTGTTCTACAGTCACACCAACCACGCTCTTATTTCCATTTCTCACAGAACACCGATAATAATAATGTTTGGGCTGGAGCTGTCGACTCCTTCCATTTCAACTTTCTCCTTCTGGTTCCCACGAGAGTGATAGCACAAGACTTGAAAAGCAACGAGAAACACTAAACATAACAGTATTAATAACGTGTTAAGATATGCATAATTATATATGCATGAAAACCCATAGTTTGGTAACATGACAATTCTCACGCTCACCTCGCCTGACTATGCTTTCAGGGTACTTTTCTGATGAGTTTGGCAAAAATAAAGGCCCTAAAAAGCCTCCACATGCTTTCGCCCAGTGTTCCCCATCAGACCACAGGATCAAAGAAGTGTTCCCAAGCCATGTCATTCTTACTTTGTTCACCATCTCCTTCTTCCTCCATTGCCACCTGATAAACACGTCAACTGATTGGCAAGTGCGTATCCCTAATCACCACCACATCCTCGAAGTAACTCAGCACTGTATATGCTTTCACATCAATGACTCCAGAATGTTGCCCAGAGTACAATTACCCAAACATCTATAATTCATCTGATGACTTGTCCAGAGTGCAATTACCCCCAATATCTCTTCTTTCATCTGATGCATTAACCAATAAAACAACTAACCCAACCCAACTACAGTATGGTGGTTAAAGTGTCTCCCAGGCCAAACCCGTCTGCATGTCTACAGCGGAATCTAGTCTTTTTCTCTCCCTTTAGCTCCCCTTCCTCTGTCATGGCGTCTTCAGGCTCACCCATTATGCAGCTGGATCTCACTTCACGTGAGAAGTATGAACCCACCGAAGAGAGACATAATGATCTTTACCGTTGCAGGTGCTGACAATGTAAACGTTATACATTACCCTCTCTCCCTCAGTGACATGAATAAGTATATTTCCTATTCTCAGAACCCAAGAAAAGGCATTAAATTCACTGAGTCAATACATGTTAGAAACCCCTTTGGCTTCTTAGGTAAGTCTCCAAGAGCTTTACACAACTGGATTGTACAATACTAACCCTAACCCTTTCTTTTCATACTTCTTCATGCTCTGTCAAGATTTTGGGGATCATGGCTAGACAGCCATTTTCAAGTCTTGCCATAGATTTTTAAGCAGATTTAAGCCACAACTGTAACTTGGCTACTCAGGAACATTTACCGTCTTCTTGGTAAGCAACTCCAGTGTAGATTTGGCCTTGTGTTGTAGGTCATTGTCATGGTGAAAAGTGAATTCCTCTCCCAGTGTCTGGTGTAAAGCAGACTGAAGCAGGGTTTCCTCTAGGATTTTGCCTGTTCTTAGCTCCATTCTGTTCATTTCTATCCTGAAAAACTCCCCAGTATTTGCCAATGTCAAGCATACCCATACCATGATGCAGGAACAACATGCTTGAAATGCTTGATGCAGGATGCAGGAACAACATGCTTGAAATAAGGAGGCAGTTACTCAGTGATGTGTTGTGTTGAATTTGCCCCAAACATAAGGCTTTGCATTTAGGCCAAAAAGTGTATTCCTTTGCCATGTTTCTTTGCAGTATTAATTTAGTCCCTCCCATACAAGATGTGTAGGGCAGCCCCCGAAGTGACTCTTCTTATTATCAACTTTGTTCATGTCAGATATGCCTTGTATGTGAATCCATACATTTTACGAAGTAATTAAATACACTTGTATTCAGAATTCCATTCTCAGACATTTCTTCATCGCCTATTACTGGAACCCAACCATAGTCTCTTGCATTTAGCTAATTATCTTTATAAAATCAGATAAAAAAAGTAACAGGCTAATTGCTTCGTCTTATTACGAGTCACATGTGATGTACTGTATACAGTGCATTCAGAAAATATTCAGACCACTTCCCCCTCTCCACATTTTGTTACGTTACAGCCTTATTCTAAAATTGATTTTAAAAAGAAATGTACTTACCAATATACACACAATACCATATCATGACAAAGCAAAAACTGTTTTTTAGAAATTTTGCAAATGTATTACAAATTAAAAACAGAAATACCTTAAGTATTGACATAAGTATTCAGATCCTTTTTTATGAGACTTGAAATTGACCTCAGGTGCATCCTGATCGTCCTTCAGATGTTTCTATAAATTGATTGGAGTCCACCTGTGGCAAATTCAATCGATTTTGATTGGGCATGATTTGAAAAGGCACACACGTCTAATAAGGTCCCACAGTTGACAGTGCATGAAAGAAAAGAAAACAAGCCATGAGGTCTAAGAAATTGTCCGTAGAGCTCCAAGAAAGGATTGTGTCGAGGCACAGATCTGGGGAAGGGTACTAAAACATTTCTGCAGCACTGAAGGTCCCCGAGAACACAGTGGCATCCATCAATCTTAAATGGAAGAAGTTTGGAACCACCAAGACTCTCCCTAGAGCAGGCCGCCCGGCCAAAAGTGGCCAGATGGAAGGGACTCCTCAGTAAAAGGCACATGACAGCCCGCTTGGAGTTTGCCAAAAGGCACCTAAAGGATTCACAGACCATGATAAACAAGATTCACTGGTCTGATGAAACCAAGATTGGTTCCGAATGCCAAGCGTCACGTCTGGAGGAAACCTGGCACCATCCCTACGGTGAAGCATGGTGGTGGGGATGTTTTTCAGCAGCAGTGACAGGGAGACTAGTCAGGATCGAGGGAAAGATGAATGGAGCAAAGGACAGAGAGATCCTTGATGAAAACCTGCGCTCAGGACCTCAGACTGGGGTGAAGGTTCACATTCCAACAGGAGAACGACCTTAAACAAACAGCCAAGACAACACAAGAGTGTCTTTGCGACAAGTCTCTGAATGTCCTTGAGTGGCCCAGCCAGAGCCCTGACCCGATCGAACATCTCTGGAGAGATCTGAAAATATCTGTGCAGCGACTCTCCCTATCCAACCTAACAGAGCTTGAGAGGATCTCCAGAGAAGAATGGGAGAAGCTCCCGAAATACAGGTGTTTCAAGCTTGTAGCGTCATACCTTAGAAGACTCAAGGCTGTAATCGCTGCCAAAGGTGCTTCAACAAAGTACTGAGTAAAGGGTCTGAATACTTATGTAAATGTAATATTTAAGTTTTATATTTGTAATAAGTACTTTTGCAAGGCACTGTATGTTGATCAAGGTTAATTTAAGGGGTTTTATCTTCATGTTGAGCAAGGTTGAGCACCTAATCTGTCCACTCCCAATTCTACAATCTTTGAAAGAACTGCACTGTTAAGAGTTTGCTGTGCACTTTCCAGTAACTTAATGGCATTTGTTCACCAGAAAGTTCTTACCTGTGTTCGAATACCCATACTAAAAAACTTTATACAATGGGTGGGTCTAATCCTGAAGGGTGATTGGTTAAAACCGCATTCCAGCCGGTATCTATTCCACAAGTTACCACCAGCTAAATCTATGACGTTAAAATGCCTGTTTACTCTATTCCATCTCACTGCGCAATCCACTGTCTCATCAACCCAGCCAGGCAATTTATAAACTTGATCTCCACTATAAAAAGCATCTAGACATTATCTCACATTTCTTTTAGACTAACATTTCGTTTTCAACAGCGGAGATTTGACTTGCTGTCTGTCTCTCCGACATTTTCAACCTTGTTTCAATATTCAAATTCGATCTCCAGCTGTCCCATTGTAATTGTGTTGGGAGTCGTGACGAGACAGACATGCAGGCAGCTTTTCTCAGCCAGTCGAAATCATGAATCAGCTGGTATAATTTTTATGGATATACAGTTGAAGTCGAAAGTATACATACACTTCGGTTGGAGTCATTAAAACTCGTTTTTCAACCGCTCCATAAATTTATTGTTAACAAACTATAGTTTTGGCAAGGTGGTTAGGACCTATACCTTGTGCATGACACAAGTCATTAGCAGAGCTGGTTAGGCTGTTTTCATGCTGCTGACAACAATTTAATTGCGCTTTTTTTGCGGCCGTTTACTGACACCGTCCATATTCAATGGGTGCTGAGCATTTGTAAATTCATTAGTTAATCTGCACTCTCGTACACTCAGACGAGAGTGCTCTGAAATCGGAGTAGATAGCCAGTTTATGAACGCACAAGAATTAGTAATATCCATTGAGAACGCACAATGACTATACCACTTAGCTAAGCTAAGAATGACGTGAATAATCAAATCAATAAACGTTGGGTATTTAGTATATATTTAATATACTGGCAAGTTCAATCTACTAATAGCCAACTAATGTTAGGTAGCTAACATATCGGTACATACTGCTGTAATGATGTGCTATGCGGTTCGTGAGGATAGCATAGCTAACAAATTGTCAGCTAACATAACGTAACTTATTTGAAAAGTCATTACTTTATTACATTGCTCAACATTTGTCATAATTAGGTAAAGCAATGAATTTGTATCTGTTCTCGGCGGATTTCGGCAGAAAATCTGAAAACGTTGCGAAGCCACGCCCATTTTCTGAAGAATTGCATTTCGGGCGCTAAAAGCATCGAAATAGTGTCCAATGCTTGTATACTTCATACTTTGGCAAATGTAGTACGACATCCGGGAACTTTTGTCATACTAACTATATCCATACTATGACCTATAAGCATACTACATACTCAATTTACAGTTAGTGCAAGTATTCGAACACAGCTCTTGTTTAATTTTCAAACATTTACTGTCAGCTGTTGCAGGAATGACCATTTTCTGCCAATCAAAAGGTTGAGGCCAGGTGAGGATGAGTATTTGTGTTAACAGTTAGTGGTTGTACCAGTTTAACTGGTTTTATAGTTATGAGGACCACGGTTGAGCACCATTTGGCCACCAGAAAGTTCAAAGAATGCTTAGCAGTTATCAACAAACGTTAAGCTATCTTGTAATCAGATAAGGGACAGTAAATTACTGGCTATTAGATTACTGTGCATTTTACAATAACTTACTGACAGATGGTTGTCAGTTAGATAACGCAAAATTCACTGCGGCTTTTGTTGTCTCACACCCTCTCAACTATCTCATTGCAAACAGGGCATGCAAGCCTTTCAGATCATATCTGGTACCACACTCACAGTAAGAAAAAACGTGGCAAGGGAGTGGGCGGTGGGAGATGAAATAAATCAACTAAGTAGCTCGTGACAGAGTTCATTTGTTTAATCTCCCACACTTGTGACACTTAGGCTTACACGCCACATTAAATCAGATCAACGATTATCTATCATATGCACTGGATACAGCATAAACTGTCAAAGAAATGATGTGCTTGTTCTACGATTAAAACGATTGAAGGAACTGTTTGCAACAGCTTTTTGAATATTTCAAACATGAGGTATTTTTATGTATAATATACTTTGCTTTTAGTGTGTCACAAACAATATTATATTAAGTGCAAACTACTTACAGCATCTGAAAAATGGGTTAGATTAACTTAATTTCATAATTGAAACTGTTGTAACCGTTTGTCACGTTCCTGACCTGTTTTATGTTATTTTTGTATGTGTTTAGATGGTCAGGGCGTGAGTTGGGGTGGGCATTCTATGTTTTGTGTTTCTATGTTTAGGTCGTTTGTAATTAGCCTTATATGGTTCTCAATCAGGGACAGGTGTTTTACGTTTTCCTCTGATTGAGAACCATATATAGGTTGGCTGTTCACACTGTTTGTTTGTGGGTGATTGTCTTCCGTGTCTGTGTCTGCGCACCACACGGGACTGTTTCGTTTGTTCGTTCGTTTGATGTAGTCTGTTCCTGTTCGTGTGTTCTTCGTGTAGTTATGTAAGTTCCATGTTCAGGTCTGTCTGCGTCGTTTTGTTATTTTGTAAATTCTCAAGTTTGTTTAGTTTTCGTCTTGTTTAAATAAAAGTCATGTCGTATCACAACGCTGCGTTTTGGTCAAATCCCTACTCCTCCTCTTCGGACGAAGAGGAGGAGGAAAACCGTTACACCGTTGTTTTAAATTGGATCTCAATTTCTTTTGGATGATTTATTCAAAGGTATTTGTTTGATGCAACAGCTACATGGGAATACGTATAAAAGTAACAAACATCAGAAGAACTTTGAAACTTCACTTTTATTGCTTACTTTTTTAAAATTTGAAGTACAATGTGTTTCTACAAGAGAAAACAACTTGCAAAGTAATTCAGTTTCAGTGGCGAATCAACAAAAGGGAAATTATCACTTTTCATATTATATTATTCTATATTATTCACTTTGTAATAAGCATTGAACACTTTTCTGCTGCCCAAAACATTAGAAAGGTTCAAGTAGCGCTGATTCTAAACAATGCACACTGACTTAACAGAGAAAATCAGTAAACGGTAAACACTGAACATCACATCTGACTAAAGTCTTCGGTCGCCTTGGCAAAAGCACCTTCAAAATTTTACACTTGCCATTTAGGCCAGGGTTTCCCCCCAAAAAACATCCTATCCACTTTAAAAGTATATTTCAGTTCTTTGGGATTGATTAGCTTGTGTTGTGGAAAGGACAGCTGCTTTCCCCAGTAAAATGGACTCTTTTACAACATGATTAAACGTTGTTGCTCCTTGTTTTAGCAAGGTGTTGCAGCGAAAAAGTATCATGAAATATATGCACCCGGTGAATACAGAAATATCAGCAAAAGTTAACACAGAACAGCATACTGATACAGTCCATGAGTCTTCGGTTGCCTTGGTAAAAGCTGCACCTTCAATGTTATATCCTTGCCATTTAGGCCAGCGTTTTCCAAACACCAGAGGGTACTACTGGACCTTGGCTTAAAACAAGTAAAATAAAAAATCCCCAAGCACATGGGGTTGGGTAGATGGTTTTGGGAACCCCACAATTTAGGCGACTAACTTGGTCCTCAGAGTACGAAACTTGTGGGAGGCTTTCAATGTATTGATTTCCAAGAAGACTTTCTGGAACATCTCAAAGGTGTTTTTCAGTTTTTAGGGGGGTAGCTTAGGTTTAAGCAATAGATAAGGCCCATCAGCAAGATAGAGTACATGCCTATGTAACAATGGGAATACCAGCCAGGACCTTGGCTCCTTTCAATGCAGATCCCACGCTCTGGATCCGGATGCAGATCACTCACAACGAATACCTTCAGCACATGCTGAGCGAGGTCCTCTGGGATTATGTTGTCGTCAGCACCCTGAGAAGTTAAAAACATACACATAGACAACGTCAACTAGACCCATGAAATAAAGCGGTGCAACTTGAGGGAGGCAGGAGAAAGAGAAGGGAGATGGAAAAAGAGACATACCTAAATAAATAAATCAGTGAAATAATAAATAAAAAAATCTTTACCTTGTATTCCTTGATAAGGACCTCGACCGTTTCGCCAAGGTATATGATTAGACCACGCATAATAACAATTGTTGCATTGTACCACAGGCAACTAAATAAATGTCACCAAATGTAATTATTGACTGTACTGTGAATGTTGAGTGCCTACGATATACTGTGCTTCCAGGATGCCCTGCAACTCTTCCTTTTCAGCACCTCCTTTTGACTTGAACAAGGACAACAGCCATGGGGGGTATTGGTCCAGGTTCCCCATGAAGGTGGACTGAGGTCAGACGGTCGTGATTCTTCAGAACTCCTCCTCAATCCGTGTGTGTGTGTGTGTGTGTGTGTGTGTGTGTGTGTGTGTGTGTGTGTGTGTGTGTGTGTGTGTGTGTGTGTGTGTGTGTGTGTGTGTGTGTGTGTGTGAGTGTGTGAGTGAGTGAGTGAGTGAGTGAGTGAGTGAGTGAGTGAGTGAGTGAGTGAATGAGTGAGTGAGAGAAAAAAGAGAGAGACTTGTTACTGATGCATGTGATAAGTGCACGACATGACCAAAAGTATGTGGACACCTGCTCGTCGAACATCTCATTCCAAAATGGGCATCACTATGGAGTTGGTCCCCCCTTTGCTGCTATAACAGCATCGACTCTTCTAGGAAGGTTTTCCACTAGATGTTGGAACATTGCTCCAGGGGCTTGCCTCCATTCAGCCACAAGAGCATTACCTAGGTCGGGCACTGATGTTGTGTGATTAGGGATTAATGTTGTGCAGACGGTGAAGCGTGATTCATCACTGCAGAGAATACGTTTCCACTGCTCCAGATTCCAATTACAGCGAGCTTTACACCACTCCAGCCAGCGCTTAGTGTTGTGCATGGTGATCTTAGGCTTGTGTGCAGCCATGGAAACCCATTTCACGAGGCTCCCGACGAACAGTTCTTGTGCTGACCTTGCTTCCAGAGGCAGTTTGGAACTCGGTATTGATTATTGCAACCGATTACAGGTGATTTTGACACGCTACGCACTTCAGCACTCAGCGGTCCCGTTCTGTGAGCTTTTGTGGCCTACCACTTTGCGGCTGAGCCGTTGTTGCTCCTATATGTTTCCACTTCACAATAACAGCACTTACAGTTGACTGGGGAAGCTCTAGCAGGGCAGACATTTGATGAACTGACTTGATGGAAAGGTGGCATCATATGACTGTGCCACGTTGAAATTCACTGAGCTCTTCAGTACAGGCCATTCTACTGCCAATGTTTGTCTGTGGAGATTTCATGGCTGTGTGCTCAAATTTATACACCTGTCAGCAACAGGTGTGGCTGAAATAGCCAAATCGAATCATTTTGGCCATGTAGCGTAGGATATGGTAGAAAGAGTATGTGCCCTTTTCTGTAGGCTACGGGCTGGAGATAAAATATGTCAATGTAATGAGGTGGACACTTTTTTACATCATGTAGCTTTTTCCGATCAAATTGCCTAACCTTATTGGCTCCCAATCAATAACAAAAAATGCACAGTTATGTCAACAAACAGAATATCTTAAAAACAGGATAGGTCAAAGTAAAATGGGCAATATGCAATGGACATTCACAACTGTTGTCCAGGAGTTTCACCCCATTGTCATGATCAGTGGTTTCAAGTTTCTATCCATCAAATAGTCTCACGATAACTAATGATGAAGTCGGGTAGCGGATATTCAGAGCTTAAATAGACAAATTGATATGTCACAGGAATCAGGACTAATAAAGCCAATGCAACTGCCTGTTTTACAAATGGTGGGCCTACCACATGGATGGGCATTCATAAAATGCATTTGTGGGCTGACATGGTAGGCTATAACCCAGTAAGCACGAGCCAACGTCTTTTGGACGTCTTTTTTTGGTCCTGTCCAGATATATTTGTTGGTGTGTTTTAGAAACTGTAGGCTTACAAAGTAAAATTCATTTTTTTTTTAAATATATTTATATTTCAGGCAACACTGTCGGCTATACCTCCATAAGCACGGACCCGACGCCAAAGCCTATGAAGATCTTTTTTTGGTGCAGTCCGGACCAGCCTTGATTTCCACATCCACAGACATTTGTTTTTGGACGTCTATATTTGGTTCAGATCTGGTGCGATCCAGACCTGCCTTGATTCGGCCCAAACGTAGACGTCTATAAATCACATATATTCAACTTTTGTTCATGTTAAGATGGTGCTCATTTGTGTTAAGATGACGCCGGTAGACATGGCAGCTCTGCTTCTAGCTCCTAAGCAACTTTGCAGTATTTTTTGGTGTGTGTTATTTCTTACATTATTAGCCTAGAAAGCTTTTTGTGTTATTACATACAGCCGTAAAAAGCTTTTGGATATAAGAGCACCGGCAACTCACCAGCATTCCGACCAGAAATATGACTTCCCCAAATTGGATCCTTTGTTCATACCCCCCAGGCTGGCTGCTCCAAGACATCGCTGGCGGAGAAGAGGTATTCGTAGTGAACTTCTAGTCCAACTCAGGAGGCATGCACACTGCTTCCAAGTATATTACTCGCTAATGTTCAGTCCCTGGACAATAAAGTAGACGAGCATCTCATTCCAGAGAGACATCAGGGACTGTAATATACTCTGTTTCACGGAATCATGGCTCTCTCCGGACATACTATCCCCTTCCATACAGCCAGCTGGGTTTTCAGTACATCTCGCAGACAGAAATAAAGAACTCTCTGGGAAGAAGAAAGGCAGAGAATTCTGTTTCATGGTGGGATTGTGAGAACGTACAGGGACTCAACTCCTTTTGTTCTCCCGACCTAGAATACCTCACAATAGTCACAGCCGTGTATATTCCCCTTCAAGCCGATACCACGACGGCCCTCAAGGAACTACACTGGGCTTTGTGCAAACTGGAAACAACATATCCTGAGGCTGCATTTATAATAGCTGGGGACTTTAACAAAGCAAATCTTAGGAAAACACTACTGAAGTTCTATCAATACATTGCCTGTAATACTTGCGCTTCAAAAACTCTCAACCATTGTTACTCTCCCATCCGGGATGGCAACAAGGGCCTACCCCGTCTCCCTTTGGCAAATCCGATCACAACTCCATTCTGCTCCACCCTTCGTATAGGCAGAAACTCAAACAGGAAATACCCGTGCTAAGGTATATTCAATGCTGGTCTGACCAATCAGAATCCATGCTTCAAGATAGTGTTGATAATGCGGACTGGGATATGTTCCGGGTTGCTTCTGAGATTAACATTGACGTATACACTGACACAGTGACTGAGTTAATCAGGAAGTGTATAGGGGATGTTGTTCCCACTGTGACTATTCCTACCCAAACCAAAAAATGTGGATTGAGAACTGAAAGCGCGAACCACCACATTTAACCAAGGTAAGGTGACTGGGAATATGGTTGAATACAAACAGTGCAGTTATGCCTTCCGTAAGGCAATCAAACTAGCAAAATGTCAGTACAGAGACAAAATGGAATCGCAATTCAACGGCTTTGACATGAGACATATGTGGCAGAGACTCCAGACAATCACAGATTATAAAGGGGAAATCAGCCACGTTGCGGACACCGACGTCTTGCTCCCAGACAAGCTAACCACCTTCTTAGCCAACTCTGAGGATAACACTGTGCCACCAGCGTGGGTCGCTCCCGTGGACTGTTGGCTCTCATTCTCTGTGGCCGATGTGAGTAAGACATTTAAGCGTGTTAACCCTCGCAAGGCTGGTGCCAGGAGAATAACCTCTCCCTCAACGTCAACAAAACAAAGGAGACAATCGTGGACTTCAGGAAACAGCAGAGGGAGCACATCCACATGGACAGGGCCTCAGTGGAGAAGGTGAAAAGCTTCAAGTTCCTTGGGCGTACACATCAGTGACAATCTGAAATGGTCCACCCACACAGACAGTGTGATGAAGAAGGCGCAACAGCACATTTTCAACCTCAGGAGGCGGAATAAATTCGGCTTGGCCCCTAAGACCCTTACAAACTTTTACAGATCCACCATTGAAAGCATCCTGTCGAGCTTTATCACCGCCTAGTACAAATGGCTGATTCCACACAGCACTACTGAGGGAATGATGTTGTTACCTTACTGGAAGCCATGCTTTTCAACAGACTCCAGGAAGGAACCAAGGGCAGTTGATGCTTTGTTGTTGGTTGCTGCACCAATGTACATGATCTATAGGATATCATTATGAAACTGATCGTGTAATACAAAAAAATAACACATGTATACAAAAATAGCTGTGCTGTTTGTATAATTCAAACCTATTTTGAATAGAAAGCATTGGATTATCCACATTGAGTCAGACAAACATGACCAACTTCAAATACCATGGGAGATCAATCGGTTGCCTTTCTTGAGAAGCAGTCTATGCCACCAAGGCATATCTATAATTTTTTTTCTCTGGATTATTCTGTACATATGTTGAGTGTCTCTGTATCTGGTATGTTTGCACAGTGCCATTTTGTATTTTTATTATTTTTCTTTGCAAGTGGAATTCAGTAGGGGGGAGTGTAACAGGGTTATATTGGTGATTCCCCTTGCCACTTTATTGTTAAGCCAATGGGTTTTTGGTTTTAGTTTTGTCTTGCCGTCACCTACTCAACATGGCATCTTATTGGCTGGTTTGCGTAGCTTGCTTACGAGAGGGCATGTTTCAGTTAGAATCGTCCCAGTGAACAAGCACCAAACCAGCGGTGAGTTGTTGGTTGCAAAGCACTGTACGTCAAAAGTGATTTTTATACTCCCAAGTGATGATTTAAATGTACAATTAATATCAATCTGTTTGTAAATGTTATTCGAACATGACACATAAGATGCAGTGTTTTTGGGAGAATATTGGTTGTGCATTTTGTTGTAAAGAATTCCCGCCAGTACTAGCTAGCAACTTACTGTGTCTGGTGGGGGGGGGGGTTCATATATTTTGTACAGGGCGTGAGTGCAGAGTTGGATGGTGAGCCGTGCATTGCATGACGTGCAATTTTGTGCTGTTCCTATCAGGTACATTGTTAAAGATATTATATATTGTAATTGTATTATTTTGGTAACTACATGCCCAGTGAACAAGCACCAAACCAGCGTGCGTGAGTGCAGAGTTGGATGGTGAGCCGTGCATTGCATGACGTGCAATTTTGGGCTGTTCCTATCAGAATAAATCTTCATGACTGGTGCTACACGTTGGAGTTCGTGTCGGTGATTGATTGTACACAACTCAAGCAGAGTACTGTTACAGAGTACTGTTGAAAGACCATTTTGGACAGTTTTGTATACAGTACTTGCTAAATTAGCCATTTTACAGTGAAATATACAGAGGCAGCATTGTATGGGCTATGAGTTATATGACTCAATGTGTACCCCTGAGCTGAAGGGGGTCTAAGCTTACCTGATCAACTTGTGGTTGGTGTCCAATTGTATGAGGGAAAGAGGACCCCAAACAGAATATGTTCTTCTGACAACACCTCAAAGTCGTGCCATTCTTTCCTGCATTCCTGCAGCATCGACGCGATGCATTGAGTCTCACACTTGCATCCACTGGACTCTGTGACCCAGTGCTATCAGATGTCCTCTCACCATCCTAATTGTGATGGACTTGTCCTGAATGTGGCCACCAGATTGTCCAGCTCCTTATCTGTCATTTGGCTGTAGGTTCCCCTTGCCGCAATACCGTTGTTGTGTCTTCGGCATCATTATAGTGAAGACTGTTATTTTATCAAATCAATTCTCTGTAATTATTATTATGTGATTAAACTAATCATATAAATGTAATTAACTAGGAAGTCGGGGCACCAAGGAAAATCTTGGTTATAATCAAAATTATAATTTTCCTAATATAACTTTTCAGATATTTTAATATCTGATCAATTAGTCTTCTAATTAATGAATTATTCTTTACCTCACGTTAGTCTCATTCCAAACGGTGTAAATTGTTGTTTATCTGCAGGAACCCAGTCTTTGCTATGAATCATCCATACATCAATTGTCTTAATCATTTATTTACTAACTAACTAAATAATCACAGAAATGCATAAACAAAAAAACAGTAGATATGGTTACAATGAAATGATAGGGGAGGTTCCCTAGTGGGCTAAGCCGACATGACGGCTTGGTGGACAAAGGGAAGTGGGTGTGGACTGAGAAGGACGGGAAAGACAAAAATGCAGTAGCTGGCTTCTCCACCGACCGTTTACACATTCTCCAAAACATGGATATTGTTCAGTTCTCAAGTTCTGTGGTGTAGAAGAAGTTCCTTTGCTCTCTCTATGTGTCTCTTTCTGCATGGCCAGGCGGAGAGATTCTCCTCCAGGAATTTACGACCTGGGATAACAGAACCTGGGTGTAGGAGGGAGAGAGAGGGGGATTCCACGCTCTATACCCAGAAAGGGCCACGTCATGACACCGTATTCCTGCCTTCTGCGTTGGACAGTTTGTGTTGAGATGCCGAGCAGTTTGGCAATGCAAGGTACAGGCAGATCCATTTCAATCAGCTGTCGAAGGTGCTGTTCTGACAATCAGTTTAGGACGTCCCATTTCGTCATCAACAACAATTGATGGGCACATCTTTCTTCCATTTCAGCATTGACTAGGCTACACCGTTTGGAGAGTTCCTGCAAGTCTACTTACTAATCTCATTGGTGCAGACAAACTGTAAGTAACCAAGATCCAGTGGAAGGCGTTGCATGGCCTGCTGCAATCTGTACAGGAGCCTCTCCATAATGTGCCTCCTCATCGCCTGTGAGGACATATGAAAAATGTAATTTGACCAGCTGGTTTCAGGCAAGATTGGGTCTAGACTTCAGGTATTGCTAGGGGAATAGCTATTAATGGTTGTCGCTGTTTTTTCTCACACACACACACAGATAACCTTTCACTACGGCTGACAGTGGCTGGCTGTAACGTTACAGGCATACAGTTTTGCGATTCATTCAATTTCCATTTGGCTAGCTTGTCTGACTCCGAAGCCAGCCAACTAAGTTAACGTACTTCAAAATTGTCAGTCACTGGTCAATAATGCAAGGATATTAGAAGCGCGTCTATCTAATACGTTTAATGATAAACTATGTATCTGCTTAGGTAAACATATGAATTACCTGTTGCCCAAAGTTCGGCGCAGGCGTTGGTAACTGGTTCGCCATGTTCAGAACATGCAGCCACTGGGGGGAAAGATTTGGAGTGTAGTGGTGACGTCAGATCGTTTGGTTACGTAGCCAACATAGAAAAGCATGTGTTCATTGATTGAGTTAAGATGAACCGGTATCCAAAACTAGTGGACCAATGGAGACTCGTTGTCTACACCTCCCTTTAAACCTTCACGAAAAAAAGAAATGCCAAAATTTACAATAAAAAAAACTAGCAATGAAAGCAAAGAAACAGACACGGAAAGCAAAGATATGAGTAGCGTAACCGAAAGGTAGTTAATGCAGGCAAGAGCACAGGCAAAATGGGTTAAATAGGATTGGTTGTTGGGAAAGTTTAACTTAAAAGATCTTTGCATTCATAATTTAAAAAAAAGTTGTCAATCACTTGTCAAAGTTTTGCTCTCACCTTATTTTTTACAATTCTATACATTTTGCTTTCAGTAGTTTAAAAAAATGTATTTCAATATCAATTATTTCAACCTTCCACAAAAATATGTTAACATTTTCAACTTTTTTTCCCACAATTTCTTTTCTTTTATTTTAAATTCAATACATATTTAGTGAAATTGGCCATATGTATTGGACCTAGTGAGTTTATTTCAATTGACTGATTTCCTTATAATCAAATCAATCCCATGAACCCCCAACAAAGACAGATACAGCGTTGTACCTTGCTGGCCCACAATGAGGAACTGTGCAGAGGTATGTAAATAAAAACAAATTGAACTGAGGAAATGTTTGGACTAAAGTGTGAAAAAGGATCCATAATAATAAGAGACTGTACACTGTAAACCATTTCCTGTTGTCTTTTTACGGTAACTTACAGGCAGACAGTTTACTGTAAGTTACCATATAAAATGTATGTTACCATATTGTATTTTACAGTTTCCAATAATGTTACTGTAATCTTTTTTTACCATTGTTTTTACAGTTACAAGCAACTGGCTGCCTGTAAGTTACTGTAAAACAACAGTACAGTTGGTTACCTCTAGAAGGGAAAGTCATATAAATTACAAAATGTTGGTCTTAACAAAGGCTTCCAAACTGGCAGTGACTACAGGGAAAAACAAATCAAAGGACATGGTAAATACTCAACCATTAAAGGTTTGAGACTTGATGGAACCCCATTCTACCCTCTTTACACATTTCATTTAGCCTCTTACAAGGCACACGTCAAAATATGTTAACAGCAATACTAAAGACAGTAAGATGGGCAGAAACTGCTTCTCCAACAGAAATCCCCAATCACACTTGTAGGCGATGTCATAGCAACGTTGGCTAGCTAAACTCATGCTCAGAAACACGTCTGTCGGTCGTCCCGTGCCGTACTGCACATGTGCAGGCCATCAAATCAAAGGCACTCCTTCAATATCAAGTTGTTTTTGTTAAAAAAATGAAAACATGTCAGTTTGTGACTTTCACGAAGTTGGATTAATAACTACGTGAGACATTGGCTCTAATCTACTGCAGGTCGTGCCTTTAAATTTCGATAAAAAATTAACAGCTAAGGAATATTTATGAACTTTTCTCATTGAACACGGTTACATGCACACAATAATACGATTATTGTGGATAGTCAGACTAATATAATAGATTGTTTAAAATATTTACGTGCTTTGCAAAAAAAAGAACGATTTTCCTAATAAGCCAATCAAAATAAATGCTCTACCGTGTACGTTTTTGGAAGACTATTTGATTTTGAGTTCGGACATATAACGTTTTTATGTGAACACTATTTCTAAAGATGCATACTTTCAGTTTTCCCAAACTCACTTCACTCTCACATAAGAGGGAGGTTTGCGCTAGCAGTGCAGATCAAATACAGTACACCGCTGGAATGCTGATTAAGCTGTTTACATGTCCTGATCATTTGAAAGATTGCTCAGGGGAAAAAAGTGTGTTTTAATAGGCATATGTTTACTTCGATTGTGACCTCTTACCGATTTAAGATAAGCAGAGTAAGGTGTTTACATACAGTACCAGTCAAAAGATGGGACGGACCTACTCATTCCAGAGATGATCTTTATTTTCACTATTTTCTACATTGTATAATCATAGTGAAGACATCAACACTATACAATAGAATCTGAAATATCAAATATATCTTGATTTGTTTGACACTTTTTTGGTTGCTACATGATTCCATATGTTCTATTTCATAGTTTTGATGTCTACAATGTAGAAAATAGGACAAATAAAGAAAAACCCTTGAATGACTAGGTGTGTCCAAACTTTTGACTGGTACTGTATAAGCAATAGCCTAAATGTAGAATAATTTTGCTTGGGGCCAATGAGGAGATTCAGGATCTTTCCTTCATGGCATCTTTCATCCACACGTTTCCATGGTATTTCTTTTTTTTGTTTGTCAGTTCCATTAACCTCTTTAGAGTATCTTTACCACTTCGCTCTGAAACCTGCAGTGTAGTTGACTTGTCAAACAGGTTATCGGAGGGTCTAATTAGCTCCCACATCCTCCATCATTTTCACTCTGTCAGCTTTGTTCATATGGTTGAGGCGTGCATGAATGCGCCAATGGAGGGGTGAGCAGAACATGGTGATTTGGGACTCAACCAAAGAGAAAGACAATAGGAAGGAGCCCAGGGAGGAAGCTCCTCCCTTATAATAGGCTACACGAAATACACACATAGACACATATCTTGCGTGTCACACCAGTTTAAATTGATATCAAACATCTTTAACTTGATCCTAAACCCTGACAAGGATTGATTTACTGGTGATAGATTTATCCACCTTTTCACATCATACTTTTGATCAGTATTAATAGGATCAACTAAATCTTTTCGTTACGCTATTGCAGGAACAATGCGTTTTAGTTCAAATGTTAAGCCGTTTGTTCTGCCTCTCATTGTTGGAATCTTCTTGCTTCTTGGGTATGTAAACCATTTTGACATGACTTCTAGTTTATTTCTTTTTCTGGGATTAAATGAGTGGCTTTTGTGATATTTTGATATTAGTTTCTAAGAGTGAGATGCAATTTTTCTTTCTTGAATGTGAGTATGTTCGAATCTGTTAATTAACACTGTTTTGGATTGCTACATGATTCCATATGTATTATTTCATAGTGTTGATGTCTTCACTATTATTCTACAATGTAGAAAATAAATAAAAACCCTCGAATGAGTAGGTGTCCCACGTCCGAAGCCACATCCATAATCGGTAGACGGTTCCCATTGGATCCTTATGGGAAAAAACTAATTCATTTCACATGTGATCAAGTTAATGTGGTAACATGTGACAACATGTAAAAGCAACATGTGATAACATGAAACTATACATAAATGTGACATGGGGATGCAACATTTCAACATGTGATACCAGGAAACTACAAGTGACAACATTTGAAATTTTTCACATGTAAAAATGCAATTCCACATCTGAGAGAGATTAAATCAGTAATTGACGCAGACATGGTGGCATAGAAAGAATATCGGAATGCCGTGAACTAAGAGGTTGTGAGTTCAAATCCCAGATGGGGACATGTTGAATAATAATTAATTTATAGATAAACATGCAATCATGTATGTCAAATATGTAAGTAGAAAACACTGCGGCTATTTTGTGATGGTCAGGGGATATTCTAACAACTTGTTGTTTGCAGGGCATCATGTGAACATTTGAATCTACATGTGAAATGTTATGTGATCACTTGAAATATCATCATATGTCGTGTTCCAAAACCACATAGTTTAACATGATATCACGTGAAATTTCACAGGTGAAATAATGTTTATTTTTTTGTTGTAAGGTTGAGAATCGCTGCTTACATCACCGAACAATGAACAAAAAACTATTAAATCCAGTTTTTAGATGCTACACCCAATACCCAAATCAAATACAGGGTGTGTTCTCACTTTGCGCACACGCCTGTCTTTGTTTCACACACCTGTTTGTCTAGATAACCAGCCCCGAAATGTTGGCACCATGGTGCCCATTGGGTTAAGTAGAGGAAATGCAAAGTCCGAACAAAACATTGCAAACCATATTAGATTTTGATCTGGGGAGGGGTTGTTGCATTTAAAAACTCAATTCAAAAGTGTCTTGTTCGTTGCTCGACGATGCAAATAGCGATTGTCCAATCGGAGCCGTCTACCGATTACGGATGTAGCTTCAGACGGGGGGGACACGGTCATTTAACTTCTCAAGATTTCCTTTTTTTTTTTTATATATCTCAAACTTGGCAATATACAAACTTAAAACACAACCACGAGGCAAACCTCTCTCTTTCCCAGGGGTTATACATGGCCAACACACAGGTAAATGTCAGTCACGGTTCAATATGTTGCCACTCAGTGAGTAGCAAACTCTACCGACTACTGCCAAATGTCAAACTGGCATACTACGCCACCTTTTCTTGTATAACAGGTACAACCCGGTTCTTACTATGAGTCATTTTCTTGTTTAAACAAAAACAGGTACAACCCGGTTCTTACTATGAGTCATTTTCTTGTTTAAACAAAAACAGGTACAACCAGGTTCTTACTTTGGGTTGAATGGAAACATATAGCATTCAAAGACATATATGAACGTCACAATTGTTTCCCCTCCACAATAGTCAATGCAAGCTGAACGACTAAGGCTTTCTTTTGAGCCTAGTCAAAAAAGGAAAACGAAGGCCACCACAATGATTTAACATACAAAACAAACAAATAAATAGGTTATGTTGCAGGGTTGAAGGAAGCACTAACTTAACAGTCATGTACTTCTCAAGATTTAATCAAACTATTCAATACATTAACTATGTATCTTGGGACGCTACTACATCACATGTCCCTCTCTGAGTGGTATTGAATAAAGACAATGGCTCTCTGAAACCACATGGAATTAATACCAGTACAGCATTTTTATTGCGCAAGCAAAGAAATGGAACCCTTTAAAAATGTCTGCACACATGTGAATCGTTGCATTATTCAAGTGTGCAACATTATGTGCAATATGGTTTAATTGAAAAGCTCCTGTATACTTTCAATATCCTACCTACTTGTATATACCACTACATACTATGGTGTTCATGGTATATTAATAGCTGAACACACACATGCAGCATGAATGTGGCTTTGGCCACACCAAATCCAAGGTAATGTAGGGATAGTATAAATCCTAATTTACACCCTACACAATACAACAAGATACGCAAATGTGGGCTGCAACACAGTCTCACATTCAATTCGCGCATATATGTACAAAATGTATTTCAGCAGATTTCGTGCGTTTTTGTGCATTTTTGGGCTGGTTTGGGCTGGTTAAATTCGTTTGAAAATACACGAATTTCTGTGCTACTTAATTCGTGCGAAAAGACACGAATTTAACCAGTAGGCGACACAAGCCTTTGCAACAACCATATAGACGCGATAATTTATATTTCATTTTTGTTCTTCTTAATGGCTAATTCAACGTCATGAATATACAGAAATGTTGTCTTTGTTTAACCATGTTTTAAAATGTGTCGTTGTATGCCTATATGTACTGTTTTAGACTTGCTGAACAGAATTTTTGAGAAAAGACGCACATTTACCTGCGACTTAATTCGTGGGAAATATTGTTTTATTAATGCCAATGCTGTTTTCTGTGCTTGATTTCGCTTAATACTTTGGATACTGGTGTACTTGTAATCAGAACGCCTTTTTGTCATGTAGGCAACCATACACGATTTTCTTCATAACCCATTTCATATTTCGTGGAGCCTAAATTACACCATTTTCTTCATAATGCATGTATTACATGTTAATGTAAAATAATGAATTATGTTGGCTTACACTTATGGCCTTTCCAAGGCCTTTCCATACCTTAAGGGAACATTTTAGCACTCGCCATATGGTTAGTGAGAAACGCCACATTGCAAATGTAAGGTCCCTTACTAGACGTCCTGCAACGTTTCTAAAATTCGCGGACGGCGTCGGGCCGTGCGCGGGGGAGAGATCTTTCAGGAAGTCATCAAACTAAATCTCTCGGACGTTCGGTTTCCGTTTTATAAAAATAACACATTTTGGTCATTTTTCCGCAGTCTAGGAAATTCCCACCAGAGGGAAAATAAATAATATTGCAAATGCACAAGCACATTGCAAATGCATGTGGCCTTTTCTCCTAAACGGAAAATATTTCGAAGACGTAATGGACAGTTGGCCCCGAACAAGATGGCGTCGAGGTCTCAACGCTTTTTGAGTTATGGCCATTTTTCTGGGATTAAAGGTCAAAAACGTAAAGTAGGGTGCTAATTTGACCGCTTCACGTCAAAGTACATAAGCATACGGTGTCAGGAAAAAAAGAACCAGCCATTTATCTATCGTAATTTAAGAGAAATCGTACATTGACAAATTGGTCATGTTCACAAAAAGGAGTAAAAAAAAAAAAAAAGTTACAGATCCAGTTGCAGTGTGTTCAGACGAACATTTTTTAAGTGGGTCTCGAAGCTCTGCCACTGCATCGCAGTGCTAGCTGCGCCACCAGAGTCTCTGGGTTCGCGCCCAGGCTCTGCCGCAGCCGGCCGCGACCGGGAGGTCCGTTGGCCTAGCGTCGTCCGGGTTAGGGAGGGTTTGGCCGGTAGGGATATCCTTGTCTCATCGCGCTCCAGCGACTCCTGTGGCGGGCCGGGGGCAGTGCGCGCTAGCCAAGGGGGCCATGTGCACGGTGTTTCCTCCGACACATTGGTGCGGCTGGCTTCCGGGTTGGAGGCGCACTGTGTTAAGAAGCAGTGCGGCTTGGTTGGGTTGTGCTTCGGAGGACGCGTGGCTTTCGACCTTCGTCTCTCCTGAGCCCATACGGGAGTTGTAGCGATGAGACAAGATAGTAATTACTAGCGATTGGATACCACGAAGAAAAGGGGATAAAAGGATGGAGTGAAAAAGTACGGTGCTTAAAGACACACAAAGCCTGAAATGGCATTGCCATTATCTCCAGGCCGTGCCGAGTTCAACGAGATGCCCCGCTTGACCGTAGCTAGCTCGGTCTGAGTGCAGCGACAGGGACAAGAAGAAGGACCCAAATGACCCTTTGACCTCAATTTCATATTTTTTTGCTTTTGGGAGACAGAGAGAGAACCGTTAAGGTTAGAAGCACAATTTGACCTCAGGAACGTTCCTAAGGTCCTCCCGATCTGTGCAAGCCTAACATTGACCGTGTGGCATTAACCCTTAATAGTTAAAAGAAGGTGTTTACATCAAACAGTTTACAATGACATGTCTCCCCATAGGAATACATTTCCTGCTCCCCTAAATTCAACCTGAAGCCTATGTGGGTTAATAATGCCTTATGAACCTGTCTTCGATGACAATCCATCAGGCCACTATGAGGTCTACCTGTGTCGATTCTAAAGATTCGATTTTAAATCACCCTAAAAGTGTTTGCCATACCCAACCTGCAGTTTGAGAGAAATAGTGCATTCAACCCTATGTAAATCAGTGAGTTCTTAACGTATAGACTTAAAACTCAGGATTCTGTAAAAGCCCACTCCAATGAGGATATGTGTTTACTTTCAGCTTCCTGTGCCAACCGGAAGTGCCATAATTGGTGTCAAAAGGGCTGTTTCGAAGGGTTAAAAAAGTCAAATCTTTCCAAAACTTAATATATGTGAATAGGCAACCCTCATGAACTGTAAATCAGTCATTCATCCCATCAGATTTCAAGGAAAAATTTACACACCCACACAGAAAGGATGGAGTGACACACTGAGGGGCTTAGAGGCAGACAGTGCCTGCAATAGTTACTTTTGTTTGAACTTTTAAAGAACCGTCAGACCTAGAGTTCTGAAACTTTACAAACCTGTTCTAGAGCTCAGGTCGATTAAGCACGGTGAGTTATGTGGCTCTAGAAGGTTCTCGGACCGATAAAAAGCCTCGGTGCATTTGCATTGACTTCAATTCATTTTGAGCATTACAAAATGGTGACATTTAGAAAAGTCCCAGAGTTGCAAGACTAGGTGCATTGAAACCGGCTCGGCCCATAGAGACGGACCCCGACATTTCTGTCCGATAGCTCATTCAATGACCCCGTAGCAAGGCATGGAAAAAAGTGGAATTTCAGCACCAATTAAGGTTTTGCTCGGGCACCGAATGACCTATCGAGCCGAAACTTGGGATTCGACGTCGCCTCACATAGGGCTAAACATAATGTGAAAACTGGACCCGCAGCTAGAACATAACTACGTATTATTTGTTTTATTATGGTTTAAATGGAAGGCGCTGTGAATTTTGGGCCTGCTCTGAAATATGTGATAGTTGGCTTCTAAACGAGTTGGAAAAAGTGAGTTTGGAGTCAGATGGTATCAGTTTGGTGTCTGAAAATATCTAATTGGCTGATGGACACTGACTTGCTAGTTGACTTTTGTGCATTTGCAATATGTTTCAACAGTGAAAAACCACCAAAATAGCATTCTGAAATCACCACTAAAAATGACATCACCATATCCGTGCCGAGTTCAACGAGATGCCCCGCTTGACCGTAGCTTGCTCGGTCTGAGCGCAGCGACAGTGACAAGAAGATGACCCTTGACCTACATTTCAAGTCTTTTGCTTTTGGGAGACAAGGAGAGAACTGTTAAGGTTTAGAAGCACAATTTGACCTCAGGAACGTTCCTAAGGTCTCTGTGCAAGCCTAACATTGACCGTGTGGCATTAACCCTTAACAGTTAAAAGAAGGTGTTTACATCAAACAGTTTACAATGACATCTCACCCCATAGGAACACATTGCCTGCACCCCTAAATTCAACCTGAAGCCTATGTGGGTTATGAATGTCTTATGAACCTGTCTTCAATGACAATCCATCAAGCCACTATGAGGTCTACCTGTGTTGATTCTAAGCTTCCTGGAGCAACCGGAAGTGATAAAATCACCCTAAAAGTGTTTTGCCATACCCAACCAGCAGTTTGTGATATATAGTGCATTCAACCCTGTGTAAATCAGTCAGTTCTTAACGTATAGACTTAAAACTCAGGATTCTGTAAAAGCATACCCCGATCAGGATATGTATTTACTTATAGCTTCCTGTGCCAACCGGAAGTGCCTTAAAATGGGGTCATAGGTGCTGTTTCGAAGGTTTAAAAAAAGTCAGATCTTTCCAAAACTTTAAATGTGTGAATCGGTCAACCCTCATGAACTGTAAATCAGTAATTTCGCTAAACAGATGTCAAAGAAAAGCTCTCTCACACACACACACACACACACACACACACACACACACACACACACACACACACACACACACACAGCAAGGATGGAGTGAAAAAGTATGGTGCTTAAAGACACACAGAGCCTTAAATGCTTTTAGGGGGGATCCAGACTTCCATACCCGCTCTGGGAGCGCTATACTACCGCCCCAAATCAATGGGTGCTGGCCTGAGTGATTTATGGAGGTTTTCAAAAAATATTCTGTTTTTTCTTCTGGAAAATATTTTATGTTTTTTCTTCTCGAGTCAATGGCCTGAGTGATTTATGGAGGTTTTCAAAAAATATTCTAAGTACAAACTTTTCATGCACCTGGTATTTTTTTGGGGTTACCAGGCGTCATTTTTCAAAACGGTTGAAATTGCTTTTAGGGGGCATCCAGAGTGTCACATGACCGGATGAGGTAACTATTCTTGTTCTTCTTGTAATTTTCCGGTAGGCTAGAAGCTTTCCGGTGTTTTGCTGCTCGACACAGGTCGACGCAGGTATTGCACTTGATTTATCGTTATCGTAACCGTAGGTGCAGCCAAGTGGAAATACGAAAGCTTTCTAGCTATTTCGCACTGACGGTAATTTGAACACAAGAACGTTTCTAGTGAAAAGGTGCTTACACTCAGAGCCATGTATTTACACTCAGCCACCCTAGCCTTATTACGGGTTAACGTTTTGGTAATTTTGGTTGGCCAACAAAATGTAAGACTACAATGACTGCATACGTTTCCCCAAATGTTATACGAAAAAAAAATGTTTTGTTATTGATGGACAATGGCAAGGCTGCCATTGTATTTTCAGTTACATTCTGTTCAATAAAAATGGTTTACACGTTTATTTTTTAAGAAATACATGGAACTACAACCGAATAAAACACCATTAACCATCATGCATTGCTTACATTCATTCTATCCTGAAAAGTCTGTTCAGAAAAATCGAAAACAGTACATATAGGCATAAAACCACAATGTTTTAATAGGGATTAAATAAAGACAATATATATATAACCTCTTATGGTTATATGGTTAAAAAAAGACAAAATATCTATATATTCATAACGTAAAATAAATAAATACAGGCGATCGCGTCTATGGTTGTTGCAACGGCTTGTGTGTCGCCTACTGGTTAAATTCGTGTCTTTTCGCACGAATTAAGTAGCACAGAAATTCGTGTATTTTCAAACGAATTGAACCACCCCAAAAATGCACAAAAACGCACGAAATCTGCTGAAATACATTTTGTACATATATGCGCGAATTGAATGTGAGACTGGGCTGAAATGTGTGCGGCCCGGTAATGTGTTACGCCACGCAACTATGCAGTATTGCCATTTTGCGACGCTAATTGCGTCCTTGGGTTGTGTACTTGCGTAAGGGTATGAATTACGTTTAAAATACACGTGGCAAATCTGATGGCGAAGAAAGGCAGCGCCGGCAACACATTTTGTTAGTTTAAAAATGTCCTAAATGTTTTCATGACAGACTTGAACTGATTCTCTCCTGCTTCCCAAAGGTATGTCTACTTCAGCTTCTTCTCTGAAAAGCTCAACCGGTAAGATCAAGTTCTGTTAATCTACTACAACCTAAAGACGCTATAATGTGATATGAAAGTTGCAATATTTTCTGATTCATATTAACAGGGTTTTGGTTTGAGGTTTGAATTTAAGAGGAACGTTATTTTACGGTTTCAGTGTTTCCAACAGAGATATCCCAGTTGATGAGGACCAGAAGAGCAGCAGGTTAGTTGAGATAAACAAAACAATTCCCTCAACAAGTCATGGTACTTTGTACTTTTAAAGTTAGGATGTTAGGATGTTTTGTTCTGTCACAAGATAAGCCATACAATTGCGTTAAAACAACACACTCGGGAAGAAAATGGATTGTTCTATTCTCAGCCAGGCTCATCTTTCGAAAGAAAACACAATTTAATCTCTATTTGAGCAAAATGAGTAGTTTGTTGCGAACAGAAGACAATCCTAATAATTCAGATAAAGAGCGCCACAGTCAGGCAAAAAAAATCTCTATGTTCTATCATAAAGCGATAACAGTTAGTCTCCCCGGTTGAAATGGCTGCTACTTAGAAATACTATTACAGGAAATGAATTGACGACTTTCACTGCTATTAACATGCCTCCAATATAGTCGCATAGTTTTCATAGACCCACCGCGGACCTTTGTCAAATAAATATCTCTGTGAAAAGGCGTCCCATGGTCTGTTGTGTCAACAATCGCAATGTAGACCTATTCCCGAACACTGCTGGTAACCAATGTAGGCCGTCATTTTAAATACGAATTTGTTCTTAACTGACTTGCCTAGTTAAATAAAGGTAAAACACAAACAAACAGATGATCCCGATCATTTAGGTTGCCTAGTAAATGATGCCCCCTCTGGTATCTGTCTGGGACTCGTTTCCCTGTTAACTACTCAAATATATTTGACTTATTAAGTCAAATAATAAACTAACTGCAGTACACTGGTCTGAAATATATTAGCATAACTAGGCTACACAGAACCACGGCGGACCCATTGTAAAAATAGAGGCTTTTAATTGATTAAAACGTGTCCCAGTCCAAGGTGCCTAGCTCTGCCCACTGGGGCGTGGCTTAAGGAGCGCTCTTTGAAATAAGCGCTTGTATCGCCTTATCCCAAGGGATCGACTTCTCTCACCACACTGGCAGTGTCAATTTTGCTTGTACTCTGAGTTTGGTTGACTTTGTGTGAAGAACAGAACTAGGACAGCACTCCGGTAAATAAACTTAAATGTACATCTTTTTATCGTCACGCATACATTTCGGGTATGAGCACTTCTTCAGCGTGCAAGGCAATGGCAGTCAATGTCACATCAACAATACCACACACAGGTGGGAATAATTATGAATTCTCTTTCACTTTTGGCCCAATCAAGAGATCCCAGCAGAGGGAGCTGTGAAGGAAACATGAAAGTCAAATAAAAAATATATAAACACAGCAGACTATGCAATATGTTCTCTTTGGAGAAGTACTGTAATTGATCCCTCTCTCTTTACTTTGGGTAGAGTAAATATGCTAGGCTAAAGGCTTCCATACAACACTTGTTTGGATAATGTGTTATTTTATTATTTGCTAATCCTCTGCTGTATTTTGTGGAATTGCGTTATTGCAGAATTTTTTTTGTAATTTCACGGGTCTTGTCGTTAACTTTTTCTGGAAATGTGAAGAGTGTACGGAAAAGGTACTCTTTTCGTGGAACGACCCTAAAGTCACACTACATGACCAAAAGTATGTGGACACCTACTCGAACATCTCATTCCAAAATCATGGGCATTAATATAGAGTTGGTCCCCCCCATTGCTGCTATCACAGCCTCCACTCTTCTGGGAAGGATTTGGGGATCCTAATAAAATACCAAATACCCTCCAAAATACCGCTAGATGTTGGAACATTGCTGTGGGAACTTGCTTCCATTCAGTCACAAGAGCAGTGAGGTCGGGCACTGATGTTGGGCGATTAGGCCTGGCTCGCAGTCGGGGT
This sequence comes from Salvelinus namaycush, assembly GCF_016432855.1. Lineage (NCBI taxonomy): Eukaryota > Metazoa > Chordata > Actinopteri > Salmoniformes > Salmonidae > Salvelinus > Salvelinus namaycush. Next base: position 2,288,653 of record NC_052347.1, on the reverse strand, counting down.
TCCAATTCATCCCAAAGGTGTTCAGTGGGGTTCAGGTAAGGGCTTTGTGCAGGCCAGTCAAGTTCTTCCACACCGTTCTCAACAAAACATTTCTGTATGGACCTCGCTTAGTGCACAGGGGCATTGTCATGCAGGAAACAGGAAAGGGCCTTCCCCAAACTGTTGCCACAAAGTTGCTTCCGGAAAGTATTCAGACCCCTTGATTTTTTTCACACAAAAAAATGGTTACAGCCTTATTCTAAAATTGATTAAATCTGTTCTTTTTTTCTCATCAATCTACACACAATACCTCATATTGACAAAGCAAAAACAGGTTTTTAGAAACTGAGATGGGTCAACCTTCCAGAATGACAACCATCTTCACTGAGGAACTCAAGAGCTCTGTCAGAGTGACCATCTGGTTCTTGGTCACCTCCGTGACCAAGGCCCTTATCACCGATTGCTGTTTGGCCGGGCGGCCAGCTCTAGGAAGAGTCTTGTTGGTTCCAAACGTCTTCCATTTAAGAATGATGGGGGCCACTGTGTTCTTGGAGACCTTCAATGCTGCAGACATTTTTTGGTACCCTTCCCCAGATCTGAGCCTCAACACAATCCTGTCTCAGAGCTCTAAGGACAATTCCTTTGACCTCATGGCTTGGTTTTTGCTCTGACATGCACTGTCAACTGTGGGACCTTATATAGACAGGTGTGTGCCTTTCCAAATCATGTCCAGTCAATTGAATTTACCACAGGTGGACTCCAATCAAGTTGTAGAAACATCTCAAGGATGATCAATGGAAACAGGATGCACCTGTGCTCAATTTGGAGTCTCATAGCAAAGGGTCTGACTACTTATGTAAAGGTATTTCTGTTATGTTTTTCTTGTTTTTTTTGCAAATATGTCTAAACACCTGTTTTTGCTTTTTCATTATTGGGTATTGTGTGTAGATTGCTGTGGATAGTTTTTTATTTAATACATTTTATAATAAAGCTGTCATATAGCAAATTTGGAAATAGTCAAGGGATCGGAATACTTTTCGAAGGGATTGTATGCTGTAACGTTTAAGATTTCCCTTCACTGAAACTAAGGGGCCTAGCCCAAACCATGAAAAACTGCCCTAGACCAATATTCTTCCTCCACCAAACTTTACAGTTGGCACTATGCATTGGGGCAGGTAGCGTTCTCCTGGCATCCGCCAAACCCAGATTAGTTTGTCGGACTGCCAGATGGTGAAGCGTGATTCATCACTCCAGAGAGTCCAATGGCGGCGAGCTTTACATCACACCAGCCGACGCTTGGCATTGCACATGGTGATCTTAGGCTTGTGTCCGGCTGCTCGGCCATGGAAACCCATTTCATGAAGCTCCTGACAAAAAGTTATTGTGCTGACATTGCTTCCAGAGGCAGTTTGGAACTCGGTAGTGAGTGTTGCAACCTAGGGCAGACAATTTTTACGCGCTTCAGCACTTGGCGGTCCCGTTCTGTGAGCTTCTGTGGCCTACCACTTTGCGGCTGAGCCGTGGTTAATCCTAGACATTTTCACTTCACAATAGCAGCACTTACAGTTGACCGGGGCAGTTCTAGCAAGGCAGAAATTTGATGAACTGACTTGTTGGAAAGGTGGCATCCTATGACAGTGCCACATTGAAAGTCACTGAGCTTTTCAGCAAGGTCATTCTACCACCAGTATTTGTCTATGGAGATTGCATGGCTGTGTGCTCGATTTTATACACCTGTCAGAAACGGGTGTGGCTGACATAGCCGAATCCACTAATTTGAATGGGTGTCCACATACTTTTGTAGCCTATATATATTGTATATATATTATAATATCGTCTTTCTATCTCAGAATCATTGCAATGTGGTTAACATTAAAAATTGAAATGAGAATTATTCAAATCTTAAAGATCAAATTCAACCAGAGAGCGCTCTTAGATCATGGTAAAAGGCTGCACTTGACCGTTGCACTTGAATCATTCCCACGGTGAATGGCTAGTCCTGCTACGCTAGGAAACCACACACTATTGCAGATCCTTTGATATTACCGGCCGCAATAGATATGGTAAAAGCAATATATGGGGAGGCAGAGGCACAGAAACTCACATCAATACCTTTGTCAGGGGACGCTGTTAAACAAATAATTTATACTATTGCTAGCAATTTAGAGGAAACTGACTGAATTACTCAAACTCCAAAGCTTATACTCTCCTAAAGGACGTTAGCAGTGAGGGCAAAGATGGCAATGCATTCACTTTTGTTTGCTATACAGTGCCTTCGAGAAAGTATTCAGACCACTTGACTTTTTCCACATTTTGTTAGATTACAGCCTTGTTCTAAAATTGATTTAAAATAAAAAAATATCTCATCAATCTACACACAATACCTCATAATGAAAATGCAAAAACCTATTTTTTTTTAGAAATGTTTGCCTATTTATTAAAAATTAAAAACAGAAATATCACATTTACATAAGTATTCAGACACTTTACTCTGTACTTTGTTGAAGCAGTTTTGGCAGCAATTACAGCCTTGTGTCTTCTTGGGTATGACACTACAAGCTTGGCACACCTGTATTTGGGGAGTTTCTACTATGCTTCTCTGCAGATGCTCTCAAGCTCTGTCAGGTTGGATGGGGAGCGTTGCTGCACAGCTATTTTCAGGTCTTTCCAGAGATTGGTTTCAAGTCTGGGCTCTGACTGGGCCACTCAAGGACATTCAGAGACTTGTCCCGATGCCACTCTTGCATTGTCTTGGCTGAGTGCTTAGGGTCGTTGTCCCGGCTGCGAACGTGAACAGACTGGGGGCGACCGTGAACCTTCGCCCCCAGTCTGAGGTCCTGAGCGCTCTGGAGCAGATTTTCATCAAGGATCTCTCTGTACTTTTCTCCGTTCATCTTTGCCTCGATCCTGAATAGTCGCCCAGTACCACAGCATGATGCTGCCACCACCATGCTTCACCGTAGGGATGGTGCCAGGTTTCCTCCAGACGTGACGCTTGGCATTCAGGCCAAAGAGTTGAATCTTGGTTTCATCAGACCAGACTATCTTGTTTCTCGTGGTCTGAGAGTCTTTAGGTAGCTTTTGGAAAACTCCAAGTGGCTTTTGTCTGGCCACTCTAAAGTAAAAGGCCTGATTGGTGGAGTGCTGCAGAGATGGTTGTCCTTCTGGAAGGTTCTCCCATCTCCACAGAGGAACTCTAGAGCACTGTCAGAGTGATCATCAGGTTCTTGGTCACCTCCCTGACCAAGGCCCTTCTACCGCGATTGCTCAGTTTGTCCAGGAGGCCATCTCTAGGAAGTGTCTTGGTGGCTCCAAACTTTTTCCATTTAAGAATGATGGAGGCCACTGTTTTCTTTGGGACCTTCAATGCTGCAGAAATGTTTTGGTAACCTTCCCCAGATCTGTGCCTCGACACAATCCTGTCTCGGAGGATGATTAATGGAAACAGGATGCACCTGAGCTCAATTTCGAGTCTCATAGCAAAGGGTCTGAATACTAGGTATTTGTGTTTTATGTTTAATACATTTGCAAAAATGTCTAATAACCTGTTTTCGCTTTGTCATTATTGGGTATTGTTTGTAGATTGCTGAGGATTTTTATTTATTTAATCCATTTTAGAATAAGGCTGTAACGTAACAAAATGTGGAAAAAGTCAAGGGGTCTGAATACTTTCCAAAGACGCTGTACATATCAGGGGATGCTAATCACAAGTACATATTGTTCTGTCTCACGATTCCCAAGCTTGGACCAGCACAGGGGATGTTCAGTGTGCTGTGTGGCTGTATTGTTGAAAAACAGATTCCATGGGATCGAGTGGTGGGCTTAAGCCTTTTGCGCGGATATCAAATCAAATCAAATGTATTTATATAGCCCTTCGTACATCAGCTGATATCTCAAAGTGCTGTACAGAAACCCAGCCTAAAACCCAAACAGCAAGCAATGCAGGTGAAGAAGCACGGTGGCTAGGAAAAACTCCCTAGAAAGTCCAAAACCTAGGAAGAAACCTAGAGAGGAACCAGGCTATGAGGGGTGGCCAGTCCTCTTCTGGCTGTGCCAGGTGGAGATTATAACAGAACATGGCCAAGATGTTCAAATGTTCATAAATGACCAGCATGGTCAAATAATAATCATCACAGTAGTTGTCGAGGGTGCAGCAAGTCAGCACCTCAGGAGTAAATGTCAGTTGGCTATTCATAGCCGATCGTTAAGAGTATCTCTACGGTAGAGACTCTACCGCTCCTGCGGTCTCTAGAGAGTTGAAAATCCAGACGGAAAATATTTACACAAGAAGCAACCTAATATCACACAGTCAAACTCTCCAGTCATTTAGTAATTTCACCATTCTGCGATTCTCACCGTTAAACATTGCACGGTGTTCCAACGCAACGGCTCTTTATGTCATCATAGTACCTTTGCCACTGTTCCACCCCTTGTGTATTGCGCTGTCATGGTGTTACAAATACACCATGACAGCGCAACACACAAGTGGTGGAACAGTGGCAAAGGTACCCACAGGACAAACAGAATAATATTAGTCTGAGGAGAGATTAAATAGCATTAATACAACAAAAAATAATTCAAAACACACTCCTTCAGTTTACACAAGTTAAACAGATGTATTTTTTTCTTCATAATAAGCAGGAGATTCCAAGAACACAGGATGAGATGTTACTATCCTTTGTGCAAGCACTTCCAAGAGTTCATGAACAGTGAGACTGGTGAAATTTGGGGAGCGCATCGTCAGTAGTGTACCTTTGGTTCCTAGGGTGTTTCGGCCTTTCACACTATACACCCTCCCCAAAGGCGGCCAGCGACAGGGTGATCAATCGTACGCTTGCGTCCCATTCCCAATTAGTCATAGGAGTTGCCTTGTTGTTGATAGCCAACATCCCATGGGACTATGCATGGCAGGGGCGTCCTCCTCCCTGAGTCAAGCATTGTTGACCGCATACCTCCTGGCCCTCTCACTTCGGGGCCCAGCTGGGGTCTTTCCTCTTCATCCAGAGCCATTGACTGCTGCCTTCTGCCGCCTCTGATACAGCTTTGATTGCCGAACGCTGGCTCTGGCCCTTAATTCCCAGGTCTCTAAGCAGTCTGGTTGTAGATGTTGCCACAAAACCTCTGCAGCCCACCTCCACTGGTCGGACTTCTGTGTTCCAGCCATGATGCCGTGCTTCGGGCAGCTAGATCGGCATAGCGCAGATGTTTTCGCTCATAAGCCTCATCTACTGAGTCCTCCCAGGGTACTGTGAGCTCAATGATGAAGACCTTCTTGAGCGAACGGGACCAGAGCACCATGTCAGGTCTTAGGGTGGTGGTTGCAATCTCCGGAGGAAACACAAGTTGCCGGCCAATGTCAGCTAGCATTTTCCAGTCGCGGGCCAAGCGCAGCTGGTCTCGCTCTAATGGTGTAGAGCCGCTCTTCGGTGGTTTAGAGTAATATTCTTAGATCAGAATGACAGCAGACTGTACTTCTATCCATGTCACTAAAGACTAACAGAAACAAAAGACAAAATGAACTAATACACCATGACAGCGCAACACACAAGGGGTGTGTTGCACCTGTAAGATAGAATGGTAAAGTCAAACGGGACAACCTGTCCATCTATGGCGGGACGGCGGGCAGGCCCCCTTCCCTCGGCTGTGCATGTTTCTAACAGAAAACAGCATCAGTAAGTGTCCCACACGAGTGATGACTGCTCACCTCCAATGAAAATCACGTTGGGACCTACTTCCCTATCTGTTTGACTGTGATCCTGGCTCAGTTGACATGGTGGTAAGTAAAATCAAACAGCTGATTGAGCTGTCATGTGACCGAATGCTGCAGAAAACGCATTCACAGGTCATTATGGAGGAGTATTGGTACCTGACTCAACGAGAATACCCTGCTGTCTTCCTATGAGTATTAAAACTCATGGTAGCCTTCACCAGCTCTTGTCTGTGTGAAGCTGGATTTAGTGCTCTCATCTGCATTAAAACCAAATATCGATGGTTTTAACAGCAGGGATGAGGTGACAGCAGGGATGAGGTGCGTACTGTCGACCACGCCTCCTGACTTTGAGAAGCTCCGACGTGACATGCATCAAGCACACCCATCTCATTAGTGGTGGTGAGATAAGAGACAATTTGCCAGACTAATTTGCAATTGAGTGTCACCACATTAAAAGTACGTGAAGGTGAGTTGAGAAGACAATCAGAAATGCTGTTAGAATGTTTTTCAAATAAAAAAGTAAACATTGGCTGTTAATTCCATACTTTTTTTCACGTGGTTGGGGTCGTGAGAATTTTCCGATATCAAAATGGGGTCGTGGGACAAAATCGTTTGGGAATCCCTGCACTATTTTTATTTTTTTATTTCACCTTTATTTAACCAGGTAGGCAAGTTGAGAACAAGTTCTCATTTACAATTGCGACCTGGCCAAGATAAAGCAAAGCAGTTCGACACATACAACAACACAGAGTTACACATGGAGTAAAACAAACATACAGTCAATAATACAGTAGAAAATAAGTCAATATACAATGTGATCAAATGAGGTGAGATAAGGGAGGTAAAGGCATAAAAAGGCCATGGTGGCGAAGTAAATACAATATAGCAAGTAAAACACTGGAATGGTAGATTTGCAGTGGAAGAATGTGCAAAGTAGAAATAATGGGGTGCAAAGGAGCAAAATAAATAAATACCGTAGGGGAAGGGGTAGTTGTTTGGGCTAAATTATAGATGGGCACTGTACAGGTGCAGTAATCTGTGAGCTGCTCTGACAGCTGGTGCTTAAAGCTAGTGAGGAAGATAAGTGTTTCCAGTTTCAGAGATTTTTGTAGTTCGTTACAGTCATTGGCAGCAGAGAACTGGAAGGAGAGGCGGCCAAAGGAGGAATTGGCTTTGGGGGTGACCAGAGAGATATACCTGCTAGAGCGCGTGCTACAGGTGGGTGCTGCTATGGTGACCAGCGAGCTGATATAAGGGGGGACTTTACCTAGCAGGGTCTTGTAGATGACCTGGAGCCAGTGGGTTTGGCGACGAGTATGAAGCGAGGGCCAGCCAACGAGAGCGTACAGGTCGCAGTGGTGGGTAGTATATGGGGCTTTGGTGACAAAACAGATAGCACTGTGATAGACTGCATCCAATTTATTGAGTAGGCGATTGGAGGCTATTTTGTAAATGACATCGCCGAAGTCGAGGATCGGTAGGATGGTCAGTTTTACAAGGGTATGTTTGGCAGCATGAGTGAAGGATGCTTTGTTGCAAAATAGGAAGCCAATTCTAGATTTAACTTTGGATTGGAGATGTTTGATGTGAGTCTGGAAGGAGAGTTTACAGTCTAACCAGACAGCTAGGTATTTGTAGTTGTCCACATATTCTAAGTCAGAACCGTCCAGAGTAGTGATGCTGGACGGGCGGGCAGGTGCAGGCAGCGATCGGTTGAAGAGCATGCATTTAGTTTTACTTGTATTTAAGAGCAGTTGGAGGCCACGGAAGGAGAGTTGTATGGCATTGAAGCTCGTCTGGAGGGTTGTTAACACAGTGTCCAAAGAAGGGCCAGAAGTATACAGAATGGTGTCGTCTGCGTAGAGGTGGATCAGAGACTCACCAGCAGCAAGAGTGACATCATTGATGTATACAGAGAAGAGAGTCGGCCCAAGAATTGAACCCTGTGGCACCCCCATAGAGACTGCCAGAGGCCCGGACAACAGGCCCTCCGATTTGACACACTGAACTCTATCAAAGAAGTAGTTGGTGAACCAGGCGAGGCAATCATTTGAGAAACCAAGGCTATCGAGTCTGCCAATGAGGATGTGGGGATTGACAGAGTCGAAAGCCTTGGCCAGGTCAATGAATACGGCTGCACAGTATTGTTTCTTATCGATGGCGGTTAAGATATCGTTTAGGACCTTGAGCGTGGCTGAGGTTCACCCATGACCAGATCTGAAACCAGATTGCATAGCGGAGAAGGTGCGATGGGATTCGAAATGGTCGGTAATCTGTTTGTTGACTTGGCTTTCGAAGACCTTAGAAAGGCAGGGTAGGATAGATATAGGTCTGTAGCAGTTTGGGTCAAGAGTGTCCCCCCCTTTGAAGAGGGGGATGACCGCAGCTGCTTTCCAATCTTTGGGAATCTCAGACGACATGAAAGAGAGGTTGAACAGGCTAGTAATAGGGGTTGCAACAATTTTGGCAGATCATTTTAGAAAGAGAGGCTCCAGATTGTCTAGCCCGGCTGATTTGTAGGGGTCCAGATTTTGCAGCTCTTTCAGAACATCAGCTGACTGGATTTGGGAGAAGGAGAAATGGGGAAGGCTTGGGCGAGTTGCTGTGGGGGGTGCAGTGCTGTTGACCGGGGTAGGGGTAGCCAGGTGGAAAGCATGGCCAGCCGTAGAAAAATGCTTATTGAAATTCTCAATTATAGTGGATTTATCGGTGGTGACAGAGTTTCCTATCCTCAGTGCAGTGGGCAGCTGGGAGGAGGTGTAATAATAATAGCACCTATCCCTCTACTATATATAATACAATCACTACTACACTAGCCTCGAATTGTCAACACTAGCTTCTAACATTTTAAACTTCTAAACTCCTTCCACTAACATAAAAATACTTCTGGACAACTGAAGCAAGGCACACAATTTTTCTTAAAAAAGTACCCTTTCTAGTTTTTATCGTCTTCATTGTGTTTGTTTTCTTCTTACTATGTTTTTCTATTCATACAGCCTGAGTAAGCCCATGGTCAGGAGCAGAGTACGGAACATGGTCTCTCCTGAAAAGTGTGTATTTGTATTTTACTCTTCCATCACTAACCATAGCAGTACGGTGTCATGCTGTACTGATGAAAACCATCAAATCAATCCTACAAAAAAATCTTCCCAAAAAAGACTGACAATCAATCAGATTAGTGGTCCTTTTATGTCATAGAAATGTACATCAATGTCATGTTTGATTCACTGCATGAATTGGTGATGGGATACTGCATGTGTTTAGCTTATAGCAAGGTGGTTGGGGCAGTAGTTCTATTAATGTATATGTTATGTAGTAGTCCAACTATTACAGGTCGGTCTATCTAAAACTACCACCATCAGCCCATCTCTTCATTACAATTAAGTAATTCATTACATTTTGTCTTCCCAGGCTTTTGTACAAGCAGCCCAGTGTCTTGGTGGGGTAAGCAGCATTTGTATCTCATGTTAAAGTCATATTAGCTGACGTAATGTAAGTGTCTGACACATCATTGTAGGGAGCTTTGATATATTAGGTAGGCCACAGCTGACATTAGTGTCTGACACATCAAGGTCCTTTAATTGCCAGTACCATAGTGAAATATTGAGATCATAACATGGCTCTGGTCAGTACAACACAGTCAGGCAGGACCTTTGTTCTGTTTCTCTAGACGTACTGATGTGGTGACAGTGACCCCATGGTTGGCATCCATCATCTGGGAAGGCACCTTTGACCCTGTGCTCATTGACAACATCTACAAGCCCATGAACCTCACCATAGCAACCACAGTGTTTGCAGTTGGAAAGTGAGTAGCCTACAACTTTTGCCAAATATTCCAAATGGAAGTTAAATTATCAATACTTTTTCAACACTGCAACTATAAGTAAATAAGTACTTGATGGCAGGTAATTAAATATCAAGGTGTTATCATGATTCATGCCTTGGAACATTGTTAATTCATTAATTAATACATTCATAATTGTACTACTTCATGTATTATCCGCTAGACTGTATACTGGTCAGAAAGTGGTAGAATGTCCTATGAGAATGGGGATGCAGTTAAGCGGATACCTAGTCGGTTGACCAACTGAATGCATTCAACCGAAATGTGTCTTCCACATTTAACCCAACCCCTCTGATCCAGAGAAGTGCTGCCATTGTATCCTTGAGCAAGGCACTAATCCTTATGTTATGTGTGTCTTTAAATACTGGCAGATATGTCAGCTTTCTCCGAGATTTTCTGGAGACAGCGGAGATGCACTTCATGGTCGGCTTCAACGTGCGCTACTATGTTTTCACTGATCGTCCCCACGATGTTCCTTCAGTGAACCTGACTCAGGGGAGACATTTAAGTGTGATCCAGGTCCCGGGTTCGAACCGCTGGCAGGAGATATCAGCCCGGAGGATGGAGATCATCCAGACCACCATCGAAAGTCAGATCAGCAGGGAGGCCGACTACATCTTCTGTCTCGACGTGGACAGCAAGTTCCACGCTCGCTGGGGGGCTGAGTCTCTTGGAAGGCTGGTTGCTGTGATACACCCAGGCTACTATGAGCAGACCCGTGCCAACTTCCCGTACGAACGGCGTCCAGCCTCGTTGGCCTACATCCCCATGGATGAGGGAGACTACTACTATGGTGGGGCTATGATCGGAGGGTTCGTGGAGGATGTGTACACACTTACAAAGGTATGTCGGAACCGGTTTGAGGTGGATGCTGGGAATTCCATCGAGGCTGCCTGGCAGGAGGAGAGCCACCTCAACAGGTACCTGCTCTATAACAAGCCCAGCAAGGTGTTGTCTCCGGAGTACCTGTGGCAGGACTTCAAGGCCAAAACCAAAGAGGTCAAAGTCATTCGCTTCTCAGGGGTCATTAAAAACTATGCTGAAGTTCGTCCCAATGTATAAAAAGAGGAAGTGGATATTTGACCAGCAGAAAAAAACTGAATTCAGTCTTAGCAGTATAAATTAATTGTGGTTATGGTTATGTTTAGGTTTAGGAACGAGGGTTAGGTTAAGGTTAAGTTTGGGTATAGTTTCGCTGAGTTACGTTTGTGGGTTGCGGTTCGGGAAAGGCATAATAATAAAAATTATTTGGGGGATACTTAAATTTATCCTGTTACACACGTGGGTGTTTTTTAGAATAAGGCTGTAATGTAACAAAATGGGGAAAAGGTGAAGGGGTCTGAACACTTTCCGAATGCACTGTATTTAATTTTTTGTTGAAGAAGAAAGGATGAGCTTTATTATTTCACAGTCATGAATGAGAAGTTGTTTGAATGATGCATATTACACACATGTAGGACATTGCAACAAATGAGTCACACTTATCAGAATAGTTTCTCATCTTTGAACTCCCCTGCAACAACGATTATGAGGCGTATGACTAACAAACAAATGGTTTCGTTGTGGAGAGATGCAGAAATAGAGAATATTACATAAAGTAGATTCCATCTATACATTTGTAAGTCAGACAAGGCACAGCAGTGGGCTAAATTCCATTTTTAATGAAAAAAGGGCAAAAACTGCACAAAGGGCAAGGTGGAGCTGGCAGTCCTATCCAGAAACAACCCCTACCCACTACATTTACATTTACATTTAAGTCATTTAGCAGACGCTCTTATCCAGAGCGACTTACAAATTGGTGCATTCACCTTATGATATCCACTACACACATATAGATCTGAAATGCTTGGATAGGTACAAGCAATGTTCCCTCTAAGCTGAGCACAGCTCCCCTCGGTCTGCTGAGCAGAAGAAATATCAGCCTGCGGAGAGAAGCACTAAATTGAACATCACTCAACTTTATAGAGTTTTCCATTTTAGTTACCACTATCAACACTTCATTCTACTGTGGGAATGCTCGAATCAACGGAATATTAGCCACTTTAAATGTAATATACCGAAACGAAACCAACTATGCAAGACTTAGTACGCAAAACTTTGGAGCAGGATTCTATTGCATTGACAGGCAAGACTCAGGCCCATACTCTACACAGACTGGTGCGCCATAACCAATCAGAGCTGCAGTTGGCCTATATGCAAATTGCCATTGCCATATATGGATCTGTGCCATTCAATTTAATAAACTGGACTGTGTTTATATCATGAGTGGTCTCGAGTAAATGCTCTTGTTTTGATATCAAAGCGAGAGTTGCATGTAGCCACCTGTGTACATTTTTTCATATTCTTTGCTAGTTATTGAGTTATTAGCCCAGTTATAGCTAATGTCTAGTCAACCATGGGGAAGTGGTTGCTTCCTACAAGAGCACAAAATATGTGTATTTCTTGCCATCTTTGAAAAGCCAGTCAGGTAAAGAGCTTTTTTTTATGTCTTAAATGGGCAGTGTTGTATTTTGAGACAGTCTTGAATAAGATAAGTAGCAAATAGGCAGAGGGTAGCATAATTTGTCTGTTTCTCTCAAATAATTGTATGGAAATAATAATGCAAGTGGTTTCTTGCTTCAAACAACAACATTTTCAGCCACCTTGTCTGAAGGACAAGTTGATAAACATTAAAGTCAAGCCCTGCATGTTTCTTTCAAAAGTCTCATGGAATGTACGCCTACATTGAACACCACACGTTTGCTACTACTGACAGAACATCCATTTCCATGTTAAAATGTTGTGGGTTGCACTCTGGTAGGCCTACAATATGATCAAAAAGACACAGCAGCCTACTGTTAAAACTGTAACTTAGAGCGGCTACAGCCTCAGTGTTCACAGTAAACTCGCGCCAGAAGTTGCACAGAATTTCCACAATGTTCCAGTTTGCACTCAGCAGACCTGAAATTTGCTCAATGCCAAAAAACATTCGCAGGAACATTGGGTACAAGCAATATGGCAAAATGACTCCTAGCCTATCAGAAGGCGAAGTGGAGCAAAGTCTAGGTAGCTTGCTAATACCTATCCACTTTATTTCAGATCTATATGAAGTGCCTTGGAATTAGGAGAGGGTTGTGTCTGGACTGGACCATTGCCTTTTATAAACAGTAGTATCCACAACAGGGAGTCCTCAAGACTAGGTGAAGGAATGTCTCAAGTTTTCAGGGAATGGCAATAATTTGGTTTCACTCACAAGATCTTCCAATGAAAACAAAGAAACACACAAGACAAGTCCTTTTTAGAAGGCAATATGGAGGATGGACTTCATTGTGTAAAAACATTCTGACAATGTCAGGGCAAAAGGGTAAATCATTCATTACAATGAGCCCATAGAAAATTGGATGGGGGAAGGGGCTTCAGAATAGCCTGCAATGTCACATTGTATTGGGTTACATTTACTGCCCTGAAAGCAGACCGAACTGGAAACAGGTGTATATCTGCCATTGTCACACCCTGATCTGTTTCACCTGTCTTTATGCTTGTCTCCACCCCCCACCAGGAGTTTCCCATCTTCCCCCATTATCCCCTTTGTATTTCCACCTGCCATTTCTGTTTGTCTGTTGCCTGTTCCTTTTGTCTTACCAGCGTGTTTTCCTGGTTTCCAGTCTCTCTAGTTTCTGTTTTCTAGTCCTCCCAGTTCTGACCATTCTGCCTGCCCTGAGCCTGCCTGCCGTCCTGTACCTGTCGGACTCTGATCTGGTTACGAACCTCTGGCTGTCCTCGACCTGCCCTTTGCCTTCTCTCTGTGTTGTAATAAATGATTTGAGAACAGAACCATCCGCCTCCTGTGTCTGCATCTGGGTAACATCCTGAGTCGTGATAGCCATATTTGACCAAAATCAGACAGCGTTGTACTTTTAAACAGGTGAACGTAATGCTTATGCATGCAATAAGCTAGTGATAATAATGTTGAGTGAGCTAGCCTAGCAACCACGAATTCCACTGCACCTTTTACACATGCTGTGAACTGTGTACAACACATACAATTGGATTCAATTGAATCTCCCAATTGGAAGTAAGAGAGGGTTGTGTCTGGACCATTGCCTTCATACACAGTATTATCCACAACAGCCCCAGGGAGCAGGTGAAGGAAGGGCTCAAGTTTTGGGAATGGCATCAATGTGGGTATCGATTTTGGTTCATTCACAAGGTCTTCCAATGGAAACAACAGCAAAAATAACACAGGATGAATGCCTTTAAAAGGCAATGTGGAGGATGCACTTCAATGTGTAAAAACACCCTGCCAATGTCAGGGCAAAAGGAAAAATCCTTCATTACAATGAGCCCATAGAAAAGTGGATGGGGGAAGGGGTTTCAGAATGGCCTGCACAATCACATGTATTGGGTTACATGTACTGCCTGAAAGCAAAAATAACCGAAACCATGTGTGTATCTGCCATATCTGACCAAAAGCAAATAGTATTGTACTTTTAACCAGGTGATTGAAGAGAGATGGCCTAGGCAACCCGAAGAGTTCATCATTACATAATGCTTATACATGCAATAAGCTAGTGATAATAATGTGGAGTGAGCTAGCCTAGCAAGCAAGAATCTCACTGCACCTTTTACGCATGCTGTAAACTGTGTACGACAAATGCAATTTGATTTAATTTAATCAACCTAATTTTAAAGCACATAGTTGAGAACGGCATTCAAGAAGTTAATACAGATATTTAGGATTTCTAAGCATCCATATCTTCTCTTGTCTAGCACTACTACAGAATGTCCCCGTACATGAGTTCTAAGCCTCCATCCTCTAACACTGCTGTCCCCAAAACAGCACCAACGGGGCAAGAGTTTCCCCTGCTGGCCTGTTGACATCACTTCAAGCAGATCAAAACATAGCCTAGCACGCAGACATTTCACTGCACCTTTTATACATGCTGTATAATCAACAAAAAAAATGGATTTGATTTAATCTCCCAGTGTATTCAACCTCATTTTAAAGCACATACAGTAAACGGTCAAAACTTTGGACACACCTACTCTTTCAAGGGTTTTTCATTATTTGACTATTTTCTACATTGTAGAATAATAGAGAATACATCTAAACTACAAAATAACACATGTGGAATCATGTAGTAACCCAAAAAGTGTTAAACAAATCAAAATATATTTGAGATTCTTCAAAGTAGGCACCCTCTGCCTTGATGACAGCTTTGCGCATTCTCTCAACCAGCTTTATAAGGTAGTCACATAGAAATGTATTTCAATTAACAGATATGCCTTCATAAAAGTTCATTTGTGGAATTTATTTCCTTCTTAATGTGTTTGAGACAATTAGTTGTGTTGTGACAAGGTAGGGGTGGTATACAGAAGATAAGCCTAGTCCATATTATGGGAATGCTTGAATCAATGGAATATTAGCCACTTTCAATGTAACACACCAAAACAAAACGAACTATGCAAAACTTAGTATGGAAAGCATTGGTGTCACGTTCCTGACCTTATTTCCTTTGTTTTGTCTTTGTTTAGTTGGTCAGGACGTGAGCTGGGTGGGCATTCTATGTTATGTGTTTCTATGTTGGGTTCATTGTTAATTAGCCTGATATGGTTCTCAATCAGGGGCAGGTGTTTTAGGTTTCCTCTGATTGAGAACCATATTAAGGTAGGCTGTTCTCACTGTTTGTTGGTGGGTGATTGTTCCTGTGTCAGTGTTTGTGCCACACGGGACTGTTTTCGTTCGTTTCGTTCATTTCATTTGTGTGTTCCTTCCTGTTCGTGCGTTCATGTTATATGTTCACAAGTTCAGGTCTGTTAACGTCGTTTATTGTTTTGTAGTTTTTTCGTGTTCGTCTTTCACAAATAAATCAAGATGTATTCACACTACGCTGCATATTGGTCCGATCCTTGCTCCTCTTCAGACGAGGAGGAAGACGAGCGTTACAATTGGAGTAGGATTCTATTGCATTGACAGGCAAGACTCAGGCCCATACTCTACACATACTGGTGTGCCATAACCAGCTCAAATAAGCAAAGAGAAACAACCGTCCATCATTACTTTAAGACATGAAGGTCAGTCAATCTGGAACATTTCAAGAACTTTGAACGTTTCATCAAGTGCAGTCGCAAAAACCATCGAGCGCTATGATGAAACTGGCTCTCATGAGGACCGCAACAGGGAAGGATGACCCAGAGATTCCTCTGCTTCAGAGGATAAGTTCATTAGAGTTACCAGCCTCAGAAATTGCAGCCCAAATAAATGCTTCACAGAGTTCAAGTGACAGACACATCTCAAAATCAACTGTTCAGAGGAGACTGCGTGAATCAGGCCTTCGTGGTTGAATTGCTGCAAAGAAACCACTACTAAAGGACACCAATAATAAGAAGAGACTTGCTTGGGCCAAGAAACACAAGCAATGGACATTAGACCGGTGGAAATCTGTGCTCTGGTCTGATCTCAAAATTTGAGATTTTTGGTTCCAACTGCCATGTCTTTGTGAGACGCAGAGTAGGTAAACGGATTATCTCTGCATGTGTGGTTCCCACAGTGAAGCATGGAGGAGGAGGTGTGATGGTGTGGGGGTGCTTTGCTCGTGACACTGTCTGGATTTATTTAGAATTAAAGGCACACTTAACCAATATGGCTACCAAAGGATTCTGCAGCGATACGCCATCCCATCTGGTTTGCGCTTAGTGGGACTATCATTTGTTTTTCAACAGGACAATGACCCAACACACCTCCAGGCTGTGTAAGGGCTATTTGACGAAGAAGGAGAGTGATGGAGTGCTGCATCAGATGACCTGGCCTCCACAGTCACCCGACCTCAACCCAATTGAGATGGTTTGGGATGAGTTGGACCGCAGAGTGAAGGAAAAGCAGCCAACAAGTGCTCAGCATATGTGGGAACTCCTTCAAGACTGTTGGAAAATCAGTCCCGAGTGGGCTCCCAAGTGGCGCAGTGGTCTAAGGCATTGCATCTTAGTGCTAGAGGCGTCACTACAGACACCCTTGGTTTGATTCCAGGCTGTATCACAGCCGGCCGTGATTGGGAGTCCCATAGGGCGGCGCACAATTGGCCCAGCGTCGTCCGGGTTTTGCCGGTGTAGGCCGTCATTGTAAATAAGAATTTGTTCTTAACTGACTTGCCTAGTTAAATAAAGGGTGGCAAAGGGTGGCTACTTTGATTACTACATGATTCCATATTTGTTATTTCATAGTTTTGATGTCTTCACTATTATTCTATAATGTAGAAAATAGTACAAATAAAGAAAAACCCTTGAATGAGTAGGTGTGTCCAATCTTTTGACTGGTACTGCAGTTGAGAATGGCATTCAATTGATTAATACAGCAATTTCGAATATCTAAGCATCCATATCTTCTCTTGTCTAGCACTACAGTATGTCCCACACATGAATTTTAAGCATTCATCCTCTCTAACACTCTTGTGCCCACAACAGCATTTACGGGAGAAGAATAACCCCTGCTGGCAAAGTTCTTAGAGTATTGCGATTATTGTAGATTGTAATGCAGCTTTAGCTAGTTTCTATTTTTTGGGCCTATAGCCAATTAAATATCCAGTTGGCATGAATCGTATTTATAGTAGGGGAGACCAGGAATGGATGTAACACGGGACAGTTGTAACACTTGCAATTCCTCCAATCAGGAGTGAGGTAGAATCCTGTGATTCACTGTGCATATGCTCAGTTTAGTCTTGAACCCGCATGTGAAAAAGTTAGTCCCTGTGATAAACTCTGCAGATTCTATTGACAGAAATCTGATTTTGAGTTAGGTAATTATTTTGACCAAATTTGTTTTTGTGATGGCATTAACTGCTTTGTAGTTCCATTCACCAAACTTATATCAGGGTTATAACCATTCTGTGTAGAGATATTTGATGCAAGTTAGCAATGCTAAAGTTTAAACTTTTAGTTAAAATGATAGCAAGCTAATGGCTGCAAGGGTCAGGGTTAGTTGTAACAACTTGTGAGAAAATGTTACAACTACCCAGAGTAAAACTAGATGTTTTTGGTACATTTTTTTATTTTACTTTCAGCATGCCTGGATCATGGAAAAGAAAATCTGACAGCGGAATACATCTCCACACTTTGAAAAGACTGTCAAATTATGTAGCAGAGCAAGGGTCAATCAGATCGGATGCAACGTTGTATGGCATATGTCATGTGATGCTGTACATATTCTGCAAAGAGATACAGAAGCTACTGGAGAAGGGGTTGAGAGAGCTTCCTCATGTAGGCTACCGTAGTGGAAACAGGGTCTTCATGGATGAGCAGGAGCAGAAGTTGTCAGAGTATCTCTTGAGGGCAGCTGTGCCCACTGTGCCCACCTCTCCAACTGCCTTCCAGGCCACCTCTCCAGCTGCCTTCCAGGCCAACTCTGCAGCTGCCTTCCAGGCCACCTCTGCAGCTGCCTTCCAGGCCACCTCTGCAGCTGCCTTCCAGGCCACCTCTCTAGTCACTTCACAGGGCACCTCCCCACATGTATTAGGCTGTGGCTGTGAAACAGCTGATTACTCTTCTGATTTCAAACCAGTTGATGTCCTCCCCTTCCCAAAAGCAGGGCCCAGGAAAATTACAACAAGGGGTAGGAAGAGGAGAAAAACGGTGATTTCGATGGATACACCCGTCAAGCAGGCACTGGAAGAAGAGCATAAACAGCCAAGCACTCAGAAAGCAAAACAAATACGATTCTGCCTTAAAAAACAGCTGGAAAGATGCAAGCCAAAACAAAACACACTGAAACAACAATGGGCCTCGCGGTTGCGGCCGGCTGCGACAGAGCCTGGACTCGAACCCAGAATCTCTAGTGGCACAGCTAGCACTGCGATACAGTGCCTTAAACAACTGCGCCACTCGAGAGGCCCTACACTTAGCATCTTAGCTACAGTATACATACAGAGCCTTGCAAAAGTATTCATCCCCCTTGGCGTTTTTCCTATTTTGTTGCATTACAACCTGATAACCCAGGGAACACTCGAAAGGTGAGAGCCCGGTGGCAGAGCAGGGGAGGGTGTTGCAGGCGTATTCAACACACACGAGTTGCTGGCTCCAAGTGGTGGGGTTGGTGGAGACAAGGCAGTGAAGAGTCGTCTCCAGGTCTTGGTTGGCTCGCTCTGACTGGCCGTTGGACTGAGGGTGTTACCCGGAGGACAGGCTGGCCGACGACCCAATGAGTGTGCAGAACGCCTTACAGCACCGGGATGAGAACTGAGGACCCCAGTTGGAGACCATGTCCACCGAGAGTCCATTGATCCGGAAGACGTGCTGCACCATGAGCTGGGCTGTCTCTTTGGCAGACGGTAGCTTGGGGAGAGGAATGAAATGGGCGGCTTTGGAAAACCGGTCCACTACAGTCACGATGGTGGTGTTACCATCAGACGGGGGGAGACCCGTGACGAATCCAGGGATATGTGAGATCAGGGACGGTGAAGGACAGGCAGTGGTTGAAAGAGACAGCCGGAACTTGCCGAGGAGTCTTGTTCTGCACACAGATTGTGCAGGCGGTGAAGAACGCGAAGGTGGCTTGACAGCGCGTCTGGCTTGATATTCTTGGATCCCGGTCGGTAGGAAATGGAGAAGTTAAACCGGGTGAAAAGCAGGGCCCACCTAGCTTGCCTGGAATTGAGAAGCGTGGCGTTGCGGAGTTATTCCAGGTTCTTGTGGTCCATCCACACAATGAACGGATGTTCCGCCCCCTCCAACCAGTGTCTCCACTCCTCCAAAGCCATCTTCACCGCGAGAAGCTCACGATTCCCCACATCTTAATTCCTCTCCGTAGCGTTGAGGCGATGGGAGAAGAAGACGCAGGGATGTAGCTTGAGGTCGAAGGCAGAACACTGGAACAGGACAGCCCCCACTCCGACATCCGAAGCATCGGCCTCCACCACAAACTGACGGGACGGGTCAGGATGAACCAATATGGGAGCAGTGGTGAAGCGGTGCTTGAGGTCCTGGAACACCCGGTCAGCAGCTGGGGACCACGTGAATGGATCCTTGGGAGAGGTGAGTGCAGACAGGGGGGCGCCAGGGTGCTGTAACCCTTGATAAAGCTGCAATAAAAGTTGGCAAATCCCAAGAAACGTTGCAGCTGCACTCTGGAAGTAGGCTGGGGCCAATCACCCACCGCTCTCACCTTCCCGGGATCCATCTGTACATTCCCTGCAGCGATGTTGTAACCAAGGAAGGGGATGGTGGAGCGATGGAATTCGCATTTCTCCACTTTCATAAAAATCTGGTTCTCTGGGAGGCGCTGGAGGACCTGTCGGACGTGGAGCATGTGTTCTTGGGCTGAGTGGGAGAAAACGAAGATGTCGAAGACGAACCGGTTCAAGATGTCAAGGAGAACGTCATTTACCAGGGCCTGGAACACAGCTGGGGCGTTGGTAAGAACAAATGGCATGACCAGGTATTCGTAGTGACCGCTGGCCGCGTTGGTGGCAGTCTTCTACTCGTCTCCTTCCCGTATCCGTACCAGGTGGTAGGCATTCCGCATGTCCAACTTGGAGAAAATGGTGGTCCACTGGAGTGGCTCAAAGGCCGACGCGATGCAGTTCTTCACTGTGATGTCATTGAGGCCCCGGTAGTCGATGCACAGGCACTGGGTTTTGTCCTTCAAAGAACCCTGTGCCGGCGGGGGAGGCATAAGGACGTATACACCCTGCAACTTAATTATGGGAGTGGGAGTGGTATTGTAGGTGACCCGGCCTATAGAGCGCCCGTCCAGCATTCTAACGTTCATGGGAATGGACAGAGCCTGAGTGTGGATGCCCGGCTCGGACATCAGGGATGCGTTCAAAATACTCTCATCAGGGCCAGTTCGTACTGTCAAGGCTCAGGAGAAGACCCAGATGCAGACAGTTTCGAAGTAACAAAATGTTATTACAAAAACAGGGGGGCAGGCAAACGACAGGTCAAGGGCAGGCAGAGGTCAGTAATCCAGAGCAGAGCCCAAAAGGTACAGAACGGCAGGCAGGCTCAGGGTCAGGGCACGCAGAATGGTCAAAACAGGGAAAACTAGAAAACAGGAACTAGAGAAAGACAGAAACACGGGAAAAAACACTGGTAGGCTTGACGAAACAAACGAACTGGCAACAGACAAACGGAGAACACAGGTATGGAGACAAGCACAAAGACAGGTGAAACAGATCAGGGTGTGAGACATATAACATCATACCATTATACAAATGAATATACAGCATATCTACAATAACTCTATTTTATCCAGGAATTCCAAGTCTTATGAAAGGACTGTGTGCTGCCACATTGGCCTACATAATACACACTTTTGTCTAATGTCATACAGGAATTGACCTCATTTATCCATTGAGAACTATTGGGAGGATCCCCATGATGCCACTTAAAAAGATCTATATATATGACTAAGCTAAATCAATTGTTTGTTTTTATTTTCTTGCCCACCACCACCCTGCCTCGTTCAGGGGACTAAACTACTATCCATTAAAAGTATTTCTTGTTTTTTGTCTCTTTTTCCATATTGTCTTTCCATGTCTTTTCCCCCCCGTATTTCTTCTCCAATCATAGTAAAAACATACAGGTGTTTAATACATTGGACAGACTTTATAAATAAACATCCCACAATGGCAAGTGGGAGCTAGAAGTTCCTGGTCCCCCAGATTATACTCTAATGCTCATCCAGATCTCCCCACTCCCCTTCAACCCACTGCCCCAGTGTGATTACCACACACAAACAAGAAAAACATAAAACAGTATCCCTCACAAAGTACAAAAACACATTCAAAATAAATTACACAAAGAAACAAAACTACAAGCATACATAAGCTTAAAGTAGAAACTGTCATGTGACTGATCAGCGACAAATTTAATCTGCATCCCCTCTGATGATTAGATTAGGCTGCTCAATATTATAAATCCACTCTCGTTGGTTTCAGACAAGAACGAAATCTGGACAATTTATACAAAATACGTTTTTATTCACAATTTCAATATTCTTTTTTCATTGATTTTTGAAGTAGACAAGCAATACGTTTCAGTTCAATACAGGTACAAAAGGGAAATACAAAATATAAATAATAATAATTTATGAAAATAAAAAACAATAATATACAGATTTAAATAAAATAAATAGACTAACTAAAGCATGATTGTATTCATGCTTTATAAACTGGTAAGTGAGTAGCTTCTGAGATGAGTCCGGATGATCAGTACATCTGTCCCGCAAGGATATCCAATCTTTGCAGATGACGTTTTGTCTCTTTCCTGATGAGCTCCCACGCCTCTGCACTGTAGTTCTGAAAAACATAGAACATTTGAAATCTTAGTGGGGTGAACTTTCTTGTCAACATAATGACCCATATCGTCTTGAACAACAAATAAAGGACTGGTGCCGTATATATGAAGCTTCTCAGAGTAGGCTGATTTAGGATCAGTTTTGCCTTTTAGATCACTATAAATAGGACAGAGGAGACCTGAGAGAAGACCTGATACTAGATCAGCAGTTCTTCTCTGAGACACTTGATACATATGGCCCCAGAACACTTTTTTTTAATGAACACTGCTCCTGTTTAGCCTAGCCTAGTTTATATTAATTTGATTACATCTATCAAACATGTTTCCATACGAAACCAAACTCACCATTTGTCTCAGAACTTTCCTATTCAACTTCCTGAAGTACCATTTCAGTCTCCTCTCAGGTTTCATAGCAGGTGATACCTGTTGGACAAAATTAAACAAAACATTAGCGTCATACAGATGTAGGATCTTCATTTGATCTGGGTTTTTTTCCTGAGAATTTTCCTGCGCGGCAGGAAATGGAAACTTATAGTGCGTTCAAGGTTTAAAAAGGATTCTAAAGTTTGCAATTTCGACTAAAATATCAAACTTGATTTGCCGTAATGAAAATACGCACCAAAGCCTACAAAAAATGTCTGTTAATTATAAACCACAATATTTAACATTTCTCATTGATGCAGTATTATTTTTGTGATGTTGCAAACTGGCTCAAAATCTGTAATAACCTATATACGGTGCATTTGGGAAGTATTCAGACCTCTTCCCTTTTTCCACATTTTGTTACGTCACAGCCTTATTCTAAAATGGATTAAAGAAAAAAAATCCTCATCAATCTACACACAATACCCAATAATGACAATGCAAAAACAGAAATACCTTCAAGTATTCAGACTCTTTAATATGAGACTCAAAATTGAGCTCTGGTGCATCCTGTTTCCACTGATCATCCTTGAGATGTTTCTACAACTTGATTGGAGTCTACTTGAGGTAATATCAATTGTTTGGACATTATTTGGAAAGGCACACACCTGTCTATATAAGGTCCTAGAGTTGACAGTGCATGTCAGAGCAAAAACTAGGCCATGAGGTCGAAGAAATTGTCTGTAAGGCTCCGAGACAAGATTGTGTCGAGGAACAGATCTGGGAAAGGGTACCAAAACATTTCTGCGGCATTGAAGGTCCCCAAGAAAACAGTGGCCTCCATCATTCTTAAATGGAAGAAGTTTGTAACCACCAAGACTCATCCTAGAGTTGGCCACCAGGCCAAACTGAGCAATCGGGGGAGAAGCACCTTTGTCAGGGAGGTGACCAAGAGCCCGATGGTCACTCTGACAGAGCTCCAGATTTCCTCTGTGGAGATGAGAGAGCCTTCCAGAAGGACAACCATCTCTGCAGTACTCCACCCATCAGGCCTTTATGGTAGAATGGCCAGACGGAAGCCACTCCTCAGTAAAAGGCACATGACAGCCCGCTTGGAGTTTGCCAAAAGGCACCTAAAGGACTCTCAGACCATGAGAAGCAAGATTCTCTGGTCTGATGAAACCAAGATAGAACTCTTTGGCCTGAATACCAAGCAATACGTTTGGAGCAAACCTTGCACCATCCCTACGGTTAAGCATGGTGGTGGCAGCATTGTGCTGTGGGGATGTTTTTCAGTGGCAGGGACTGGGAGACTAGTCGGGATCGAGGGAAAGATGAGCGGAGCAAAGTACAGAGAGATCCTTGACGAAAACCTGCTCCAGAGCGCTCAGGACATCAGACTGGGGGCGAAGGTTCACCTTCCAACAGGACAACGACCCTAAGCATACAGCCAAGACAAAGCAGGAGTGGCTTTGGGACAAGTCTCTGAATGTCCTTGAATGGCCCAGCCAGAGCCCGGATTTGACCTGATCGAACATCTCTGGAGAGACCTAAAAATAGCTGTGCCGTACACTCCCTATCCAACCTGACAGATCTTGAGAGGATCTGCAGAGAAGAATGGCAGAAACGTTCCAAATACAGGTGTGCCAAGCTTGTAGGTATCACGTTTTAAGGTCTGACCCAGGTGCAGACAGTGTTGAAGAAACAAAAGTTTATTCTTTAAACAGGGGCAGGCAAACGACAGGTCAAGAAAGACAGGGGTCAATAATCCAGAGAGGGTGTAAGACACCGGAACAGCAGGTGGACTCAGGATCGGGTCAGGCAGAGGTCGGTAATCCAGAGTAGAGGCAAAGGTACAGGATGGCAGGGAGGCTCAGGGCATGCAGGAAAGGTCAAAATTGGGAAACCAGAGAACAGGGACTATAGAAAACAGGAGCAAGAGAAACCGCTGGTAGGTTTGAATGAACAAAACGAACTGGTACAGACAGACAGAAAACACAGGTATAAGTACCCCGGGGATAATGGGGGAGATGGGCAACACCTGGAGGGGGGTGGAGACGAGCACAAGGACAGGAGAAACAGATCAGGACGTGAAAGTAGCTTCATACCTAAGAAGAGTCAAGGCTGTAATCACTGCCAAAGCTGCTTCAACAAAGTACTGAGTAAAGGTTCTGAATACTTATGTAAAAGTGATATTTTTTTATTTTATTTTATTGTGAACACCTTTGCATACATTTCTAAAACAGGGTTTTTGCTTTGTCATTATGGAGAATTGTGTAGATTGATGAGGGGAAACATGTATTTAATCAATTTTAGAATAAAGCTGTAACGTGACAAAATGTGGAAAAAGTCAAAGAGGCTGAATACTTTCCGAATGCATTTTATACTTTGATTTTTTCACTTGTAGATTTAGTAGGCTACACCTAAACCAGGGCTTTCTAATCCTGTTCATGGAGAACTACCTTCCACACCTGATTGATAAACCGAATCAGGTTAGTTACAACTGGGGTTGGAGCAAAAACCTACAGGAGGGTACCTCTCCATGAACGGGGTTGGAGAGCCCTGACCTAAACAGTGATACTTTAAAATGGACTTGTTACTTACACAGGAATTAAGGTTCTCAAATTGGCGTTCGAGAATGTTTAGGAAATCGTCCAGGTTTTTCTTGTCCCAGGTGACAGACTTCATATTCCCATCAAACAGTTGTATGATTTGATAGATGGTCTCGTTCAGGAATCTGACTTTGACCTCAAACTACACAGGATGATAAAAAAATATAATATTAGAAACTGTATAGGCTTCCGTTATGGCATCAGTATTGCATTGGGTCAAGACCACTATACCAAAGCATATCAGAACATGATAAGTCACAATTCGAGTCTTTACCTCGGCATCATCTATGTGTCTGTAAAGTGATGTTGGGAAAAGGACAGGGGAATTCTGCTTTGTGATATCTCCTCCCTGGAAAACAATCAATATAGTATGTCAAGTCACGTGTCAAATACTTAAAAGAGCAATCAAGACTGATATAAAGTGTAGCTTATACTGCAAGTACAGTAGGCCTAATGTAGACAGCCTCTCTTGATCTCTCTGTCATCATAGCCTAAGCGCCCTTTTGCTATGTATATTCAAATATAGGCTAACAGTTGTCGAACACAGAGGCTGAACATGAAACATATGGCTATTTTACTTGGTTGATTGTCTTGCTCGCCTTAATACAATCATTCCGTCTCCTCTTACAGTGTGCTGATAACTCACCATCTGTTCCAGCTGGGAAAGGTATTCTGCGCTCAAGTGACCGAAGTGGTGTCGGATCCAGTCACAGCAATGACACGCGCTCTGCATACTGCAAAGAATAAGAAAAAGACACGTCCAACTCTGCATTGTATACATTGTAAATAGCAGTTTGCTTTGCTTTTAGTTTTCCAGATGAGTTTGAACATCTTGGCTGTGTTAAGTAGTTTTACTGTGGAGTTAGGAAAGGGAAAACTGTATGGAGAATTTCCCCCGATCAACCTACCGGAGGCGGGGACTTTCATTTTCCAGACATACAGCAGTAAGAATTACATGCCTCCTCCGTCTTCTGGACCAACAAATCCCAGTAAATCTATACATATTCTCCTTGAAATCAGCTTTAAATTATAGTTGAACCACAATATAAGATTATTAAACGTACATATCGGCCTGGCTATTAGCGAGAATAGGCTATTCGCGAGCATTGCTTTCAAATGCTAATAACTTCGCGTGAACGATTTAAAAAAAAAAGGCTGATAACAAAATCGTCGAAGTCGAAATAAAACCCACACTTCCTAAGAAAAGTGGCCATATAAGACATTCATTTAAGTGGGTTTCTTTCAAAGTTAGTCCGACATATTGTTCCGCAGTCCTCTGCTGTTGCGCTACAACTGAAAAGTGAATTGGGAGACGTCAGCGCCCTACCCCCATCACTCAACTTTCATTTTCACAATGACGCAACCAACTTTCACCCTACAGTTGTCTGCTGGTGATGCAATGTTGACAAGCAACGACAATATGATTTGTTGGAACATTCTATTTGTCGTTTTCTTTACAACTGTAAATATCATATACTGTAGGGAAGTGGTCACCAAAACGGTCTGCACGGTCCTGGAGACCAGCAGGAGGAGGTGCTGGCTTTTGTTCCAACCCAGTACGAACACACCTGTTCCATCAGGGTCTTGATAAGATGTCGTAGATGGTTTCATAGCCTAATTATTCTGTTGGGAATTTATTCATAAAGCGTCTCAGAGTAGGAGTGCTGATCGAGGATCAGGACCCCCTCTGTCCATTCATTATAATCTAAAAGGCAAAACTGATCCTAGATCAGCACCCCTGAGATGCTTTATGAATACGGGTCTTGGTATTATTCAATATAGCCTTAATAAGCCTTATGTTTAAAATACATTTTATCTATTGGGGACCAGCCATGAGGATGAATCATAGGAGTGACACTTGAAACGTGATACTGTATGGTACACATATGGTACTGTATGGTACACATACAGTACCAGTCAAAAGTTTGGACACACCTACACATTCAAGGGTTTTTCTTTATTTTTACTCTATTCTACATTGTAGAATAATAGTGAACACGTCAAAACTATGAAATAACACATATGGAATCATGTAGTAATCAACAAAAAAATTAAACAAATCAAAATACATTTTGTATTTGTGATTCTTCAAAGTAGCCACCCTTTGCCTTGCTGACAGCTTTGCACACTCTTGGCATTCTCTCATCCAGCTTCACAATGTAGTCTCCTGGAATGCATTTCAATTAACAGGTGTGCCTTGTTAAAAGTACACTTGTGGAATATATTCCCTTCTTAATGCGTTTGAGCCAATCAGTTGTGCTGTGACAAGGTAGGGGTGGTATACAGATGATAGCCCTATTTGTTTAAAGGCCAAGTCCATATTATGGAAAGAACAGCTAAAATAAGCAAAGAGAAATGACAGTCCATCATTACTTTAAGACATGAAGGTGAGTCAATCTGAAAAATGTCAAGAACTTGGTAAGTTTCTTCAAGTGCAGTCGCAAAAACCATCAAGCGCTATGATGAAACTGGCTCTCATGAGGACCGCCACAGGAAAGGAACACCCACAGATTCCTCTGCTGCAGAGAATAAGTTCATTAGAGTTACCAGCCTCAGAAATTGTAGCCAAAATAAATGCTTCACGGAGATCAAGTAACAGACACATCTCAACATCAACTGTTCAGAGGAGACTGTGTGAATCAGGCCTTCATGGTCGAATTGCTCCAAAGAAACCACTACTAAAGGACACCAATATGTAAAAAAGACTTGCTTATGCCAAGAAACACAAGAAATGGACATTAGACCGGTGGAAATCTGTCCTTTGGTCTTAGGTCAAAATTTGAGATTTTTGGTTCCAACCGCTGTCTTTCTGAGACACGTCTTTGTGAGGAGAAGGAATGATCTCTGCATGTCTGGTTCCCACCGTGAGGCATGTAGTAGGAGGTGTGATGGTGTTGGGGTGCTTTGCTGGTGACACTGTCTGGGATTTATTAAGTATTCAAGACACACTTAACCAGTATGCTATCACAACATTCTGCAGCGATACACCATCCCATCTGGTTTGTGCTTAGTGGGACTATCATTTGTTTTTCAACAAGACAATTACCCAACACACCTTCAAGCTGTGTAAGGGCTATTTGACCAAGAAGGAGAGTGATGGAGTGCTGAATCAGATGACCTGGCCTCCACAATCACCCGACCTCAACCCAGTTGGTTTGGGATGAGTTGGACCTCAGAGAGAAGGAAAAGCAGCCAACAAGAGCTCAGCATATGTGGGAACTCCTTCAAGACTGTTGGAAAAGCATTCCAGGTGAAGCTGGTTGAAAGAATGCCAAGAGTGTGCAAAGCTGTCATCAAGGCAAATCTATGGTTTGCAACTGCACATGGGGACAAAGATTGTACTTTTTGGAGAAATGTCCTCTGGTCTAATGAAACAGAAATAGAACTGTTTGGCCATAATGACCATCGTTATGTTTGGATGAAAAAGTGGGAGGCTTGCAAGCCGAAGTACACCATCCCAACCGTGATGCACGGGGGTAGCAGCATCATGTTGTGGGGGTGCTTTGCTGCAGGAGGGACTGGTGCGCTTCACAAAATAGATGGCATCATGAGGCAGAAAAATTATGTGGATATATTGAAGCAACATCTCAAGACATCAGTCAGGAAGTTAAAGCTTGGTCGAAAATGGGTCTTCCAAATGGACAATGACCCCAAGCATACTTCCAAAGTTGTGGCATAATGGCTTAAGGACAACAAAGTCAAGGTATTGGAGTGGCCATCACAAAGCCCTGACCTCAATCCCATAGAACATTTGTGGGCAGAACTGAAAAATCGTGTGCAAGCAAGGAGGCCTACAAACCTGACTCAGATACATCAGCTCTGTCAGGAGGAATGGGTCAAATTTCACCCAACTTATTGTGGGAAGCTTGTGGAAGGTTACCCGAAACGTTTGACCTAAATTAAACAATTTAAAGGCAATGCTACAAAATACTAATTGAGTGTAATTTCTGACCCACTGGGAATGTGATGAAAGAAATAAAAGCTGAAATATATCATTCTCTCTACTATTATTCTGACATTTCACATTCTTAAAATAAATTGGTGATCCTCACTGACCTAAGACAGGGAATTTTTACTCGGAGTAAATGTCAGGAATTGTGAAAAACTGAGTTTAAATGTATTTGGCTAAGGTGTATGTAAACTTCCGACTTCAACTATATATTTTGATTTGTTTAACACTTTTTTACTTACTACATGACTCCATATGTGTTTTTTCATAGTTTTGATGTCTTCACTATTATTCTACAATATAGAAAATAGTCAAAATAAATGAAACCATTGAATGAGTAGGCGTGTACAAACTTTTGACTGGTACTGTATACAGTGGGAAGAAAAAGTATGTGAAACCTTTAGAATTACCTGGATTTCTGCATAAATTGGTCATAACATGTTATGTGATCTTCATCTAAGTCACAAAAATAGACTAACACAGTCTGCTTAAACTAATAACACACAAACAATTATAATTATTCATGTCTTTATTGAACACACGGTGTAAACATTCACAGTGCAGTTTAGAAAAAGTATGTAACCAATAACCTCAACCAAATGTTTTCTGTAGTTGCGGATCAGACCTGCACAACGGTCAGGTGGAATTTTGGACCATTCCTCTTTACAAAACTGTTTCAGTTCCACAATATTATTGGGATGTCTGGTGTGAACCGCTCTCTTGAGGTCCTGCCACAGCATCTCAATCGGGTTGAGGTCAGGACTGACTGATCCACTCCTGAAGGCATATTTTTCCTGTTCAAGCCATTCTGTTGTTTATTTAGTTCTGTCTTTTTGGTTGTTGTCCTGTTGCATCACCTAACTTCTGTTGAGCTTCAATTGGAGGACAGATAGCCTTACATTCTCCTGCAAAATGTCTTAATAAACTTGGGAATTAATTTTTCCGTCGATGATAGCAAGCTGTTCAGGCCCTGAGGCAGCAAAGCAGCCCCAAACCATGATGCTCCCTCCGCCATACTTTACAGTTGACATGAGGTTTTGAGGTTGGTGTGCTGTGCCTTTTTTTATCCACACATTGTGTTGTGTGTTCCTTCCAAACAACACAGCTTTAGTTTCATCTGTCCACAGAATATTTTGCCAGTAGCACTGTGAAACATCCAGGTGCTCATTTGCGAACTTCAGATGTATAGCAATGTTTTTTTGGACAACAGGGGCTTCTTCAATGGTGTCCTCCCATGAACACCATTATTGTTTAGTGTTTTAGGTATTGTAGACCCGTCAACAGAGTTGTTAGCATGTTCCAGAGATTTCTGTAAGTCTTCAGCTGACACTAGGTTTCTTCTTAAAATAGGGGGGCGCTGTTTTCACTTTGGAAAAGATCGTGCCCAAATGAAACGGCCTCGTACTCTTTTCTAGATCATACAATATGCATATTATTATTACTATTGGATAGAAAACACTCAGAAGTTTCTAAAACTGTTTGAATTATGTCTGTGAGTAAAACAGAACTCATTTTGCAGCAAACTTCCATGCAGGAAGTGAAAAATCTGAAAACGAGGCTCTGTTTCAGGGCCTGCCTATTCAATTGCCTTATATTTATCGATATGCATGCACTTCATACGCCTTCCACTAGATGTCAACAGGCAGTGGAAGGTGGAATGGGGTGTCTAGCTTGATCTGAGGTCGAACAAGAGCTTTTGGAGTGGCAGGTCAGGAATTTCCTTTGTATACCAAGGCGTGCGAAGTACCTCGATATTGTCTTCTGATAAGCGTTCGGTTTACACGGCGAATATCTCCGGCTCTGATTTTATTTGATACATGTGATAATAACATCGTAAAGTAGGTTTTTTCAACCGAGTTTTATCAGTTTATTCAACGTTTATTGGGACTTTTGGAGTTTTCCGTTCTTTGCGTCGAGAGAAGATGGGAACGTTATCAAGCTTGGCTAGCATTGTGGCGCGAATTCGACAGAAGAAAAGGACATTCTAAAACCAAACAACGATTTATTCTGGACCAAGGACTCCTTGTCCAACATTCTGATGGAAGCTCAGCAAAAGTAAGAACAATTTATGATGTTATTTCGTATTTCTGTGGAAAATGTTGATTCCTATTCTCCGCCGTTTTGGCGAGCGCTGTCACGCAATAACGCAAGCTGTTTGTTATGGTAAAGTTGTTTTTAAAAATCGAACACGGCGGTTGCATTAAGAACCAGTGTATCTTTCATTTGCCATACAACAAGTATTTTTATGTAAAGTTTATGATGAGTTCTTTGGTCAGATTAGGTGAGTGTCCAAAATAGCTCCGGACATTCTGGGGAAATGTTGCTACATATTCACAATGTATAACCACGGTTTGCAGCTCTAAATATGCACATTTTCGAACAAAACATACGTGTATTGTATAACCTGATGTTATAAGACTGTCATCTGATGAAGTTGTTCAAGGTTAGTGATTAATTTTATATCTTTTGCTGGTTTTTGCGATAGCTACCTTTTGCAGTGAATAAATGCATTTGTGTGTTTGGCTATTGTGGTAAGCTAATATAATTATTTATTGTGTTTTCGCTGTAAAACACTTAAAAAATCGGAAATATTGGCTGGATTCACAAGATGTTTATCTTTCATTTGTTGTACACCATGTATTTTTCATAAATGTTTTATGATGAGTATTTAGGTATTTCACGTTGCTCTCTGTAATTATTCTGGCTGCTTTGGTGATATTTTTGATGGTAGCTGCAATGTAAAACTATGATTTATACCTCAAATATGCACATTTTCGAACAAAACATAAATGTATTGTATAACATGTTATAAGACTGTCATCTGATGAAGTTGTTTCTTGGTTAGTGACTAATTCTATCTCTATTTTGTCGGTTTTGTGAAAGTTACCTATGCGGTAGAAACATGGTGAAAATATGCGGTTGTGTGTTTGGCTATTGTGGTTAGCTAATAGAAATACATATTGTGTTTTCGCTGTAAAACATTTTAAAAATCGGAAAAGATGGCTGGATTCACAAGCTGTTTATCTTTCATTTGCTGTATTGGACTTGTGATTTCATGAAAATTATATTATATGATATCCCTGTCCCGTTAGGCTAGGCTATGCTAGTCAGCTTTTTTGATGAGGAGGATCCCGGATCCGGGAGAGAGAAGTGGTAGAGGTTTTAACCTCATTGAGCATTCTGCACTGTGCTCTTGCAGTCATATTTGCCCGGATGGCCACTCCTAAGGAGAGTAGCAAAAGTGCTGACATTTCTCCATTTATAGACAATTTGTCTTTCCATGGAGTGATACTTCTGTAACCCTTTCCAGCTTTAAGCACCAGCTGTCAGAGCAGCTCGCAGATCACTGCACCTGTACATAGCCCATCTGTAAATAGCCCATCCAACTACCTCATCCCCATACTGTTATTTAATTTTTTGCTCCTTTGCACACCAGTATCTCTACTTCCACATTCATCTTCTGCACATCTATCACCCCAGTGTTTAATTGCTATATTGTAATTATTTCGACACTATGGCCTATTTATTGCCTTACCTCCCTAATCTTACTACATTTGCAAACACTGTATATATACTTTTTTTATTGTGTTATTGACTGTATGTATGTTTATTCCATGTGTAACTGTGTTTTGTTGTTTGTGTCTCACTGCTTTGCTTTATCTTGGCCAGGTCGCATTTGTAAATGAGAAATTGTTCTCAACTAGCCTACCTGGTTAAATAAAGGTGAAATAAAAAATAAAAAGTAATTAAAAATGAATACAAGGCAACAATTCTTAATCTTAGGTCTTCTGACATATCTCTTGTTCGGGGCATTGTTCACATCAGGCAATGCTTCTTGTGAATAGCAAACTCAAATTGTGTGTGTTTTTTATGGGCAAGGGCAGCTCTAACCAAAATCTCCAATCTGGACTCCAGGTTAGTTGACTTCTGATTCCAAATAGCTTTTGGAGGTCATTAGCCTAGGTGTTCACATACTTTTTCTTGCCACTGTATATATATTACGGACTCCGACATTGCTCATTCTAATATTTCTATATTTAATGTCCATTCTTTTACTCTTAGATTTGTTTGTCTTGTTGTGCATTGTTAGATATTACTGCACTGGTAGAGCTAGGAACACAAGCATTTTGCTCCTGCCACTATAACGTCTGCTAAATATGTGTATGAGACAAATTACATTTGATTTGATTAAAAGAGATTTCAGCTCTGGAGGCCACATTTATTTAATTAAAATATATGTCATCATTACAATAACAAACTATCTCGTATCATGTTGCAATAATAAATACAGTAAGCAATGGCCTTCATAATAAATACAAAACGAAATGTACGCAAACATTGTTACATTGTGTATAGTCTAAAACAATCACATAATTATTCAGTATAAAAAAATGTTTTACTCCAAAGAGTTGAGTACTACACAATACATTAACACGTTCAAAAACAAATAAATAACCAAATAAATATTTGAATAAATAGATATATAAATAAATGTGGTCTCCAGAGACTTCATGACACTGAGATGCCAAAAAACATAAACAAAATATTGTACAAAAAGGCATCAGGGAATTAAATGAAACATAGCAGCTCATGAAATGTTGAAAAGATGACAATGGCTCAAGGACCAGGAACAAGTGAATAAAAATGACCTTACAGCCTACCATTTTCTGAAGCATCGTTGGGTGGTAGGAAATATTTCGGTAGACCCTCTCCTATATGCTTCCGGTTTTCAGAATAAGACATTGGTAGCCTATGCAGTGCACAGGCAGTGTAGACCTTGGCAATACTGCTTACCTTGGCGGGTGCTTTTTGATCTGGGCCTATAGGCATGTGTGCGTAAAATATAGGCCTGTCAGTTGTTAGATCATCTGTCAAATAATTCCATCTTCGTGTGTTTTTATTGGACATTTATTTGACTTTTATCCAGATATATGAGTTGATGTTACCTCGGCAACTATTATCTTTCCACTATAGAGACTGGAGAGTGACAGCATGGTTAGCGGTTGCTACGCTCCAGTGAACTAACTTTCAGAATTTGGAGTTAATTAAACTAACTTTCAGAATTTGGAGTTATACTTACACTAACTTCAGAATTTGGAGTTATACTTATGTTGCATGATATCAGTATATGTGTAGTTGATCTAATTAATAACTATACGAATCAACAATGTTTTACAGTGATCTGATGATGCCTTAAAGGGCAGGAAAGTATGGCTGGAATTCCGAGTAGTGTAAATTAGATTATTATTTTTCATTGAGGGTGTTGATATGCAATTGTCAGGAGGAATAAGATCACATTTAGGATAACATTTCAACGAAAAAGTCGTTTCATTTCAAGGTTGCGTCCCACCACAGAATTTTACAAAATTGTTGGCACAATTTCAACCAATAGAAGGCGTGTTTGTCTCTTTATTTAAATATTATAGCCTACATGGAAATGATTTGCAACACGGATAAATAACATAA
Organism: Salvelinus namaycush; assembly: GCF_016432855.1. Taxonomy (NCBI): domain Eukaryota; kingdom Metazoa; phylum Chordata; class Actinopteri; order Salmoniformes; family Salmonidae; genus Salvelinus; species Salvelinus namaycush. Next base: position 2,254,463 of record NC_052347.1, on the reverse strand, counting down.
ACGTATAAGGCTCACAGTAGCAAATTTCATTTATTCAGCAAGATACATTTTTTTGGCAGAAATTAACTAAAAGTTATACTACTCTCACACATGTTTTCTTGGCATTTTTGATTTCTTGTAAAAATCCCTCAGGATGCTCCGGATTTCAGCTCTCACGACCTCCCATGAGCAGGAGCTGAAACGCTGAAAGAAAACGTGAAACAAATATGTTTTTGGTGGAAATAATACATCATACATCACAGGTATAGGCTAGGCCCACTCCACTCCTCTCAATAGTTTAGATTTGGAACACAGTTGACAAAAAAATGCAACCCATGAGATGTTTTACCTCACGTGAAAGAAAGTCGCCCAGCTGTTTGAAGTAGTTCTTAACCATATTTTCAATTGGAAGGTTTTGATGCAGACGCATGTCTTTGACCTGAAATACGAAACAACAAACAACATGTGATTACATGAATAATAATAAAAATAACAATAATAATAAATGTGTAACAAGCTACAGTTAACAAATGAAAAATAACCAAGAACGTACACATTCTGAATAGGTCATATTTTGTCGAGCAAGAAGGTCTTGGAGCTCACTGAGTTTGAAGGTATTCCATTTCACAGGTGTTAGGTTTTGTTGGAAGAGCTCGCTGGCTAGTTGAAACGCAAGTTTCAGTGTCCAAAGCTTTTCCCCCTCCTGTAATCAGAAAAACACCCCGTGTAACCATGCAATTGACCTAGACAAACACTAAAACGGTAGCCAGTCATGATCTCCTGAGCATCACCTCTATGGAAAGCGTTGGACGTTGGACCATTATCTTTTCAGCCTCTTGGATACAGCCGCTTGGTCTCCTCTCCTATACCGCACACAAAAGACACCATATCGCAATAAAACAACTGAATATATGAACGAATCAAGCTCCAATAATCTACTTTACAACTAGAATAAATATCTTGTGATAACACACTATATATGCTACAGCCTATATTCAGAGGCATATTTCTAAATATGTCTCTGCCTTTATGGTCAATTTGTAACAGGTTAAAGAAATTGACCTACCATGGCAAGATCATTGAGGGTCTGGCGAGTTTGAGAAAGATAATACGTTTGCTGTTTTTGGTCACTGCATTTAGCATACACAACCGGGTAAAGAACAATTACACACAGAAGATGTACCACAAAGAACACGTTAAGAGTTGCCATGTGTCCAGTCAGTTGATAAATCCCTTAACACTACTTCTAAACAGCGGGCTACCTGCCCTATACCTTTATAGCCTCCCTCATTGAAATGGCATGGATGAGGTAATATGTACAATAAGGAAAGTTCAAGTGGGGAAAGTGAAAGAGCATTGAAAATTCCATTCCTTCACCTTGCATAGCTGTTGAAGACAGGTTGCGTTCTTGTCTTCTGTGTGCAGGTGTGCGCAATAATGTTGCTCAAAGGATATTTAAATACTTTTTGAACTAATACATCAACACAGAGAATAATATAAAAGCAGGTACACAGCGCTCTTCACGCAATGTATTTTAAAACAGTAGCCTATCTATTTTTGTCGTTCCTTTTTACATATTTTGTGTAGGCTTGATATTCTACCGTATAAGCATTTAAAGGCATGCTTTTTATATCCCCTCCCCTAATGGATGGAAAGTGTAACAAATTGTATGGCTACTCTGTTACAGAAAGAAAAACACGATGATACTATTTGGACTCGACACAGCTGCTCCACTGCAGTTATCGACATTTCCTAGATGTAGCATCCATTGCACTTCATTATTAGTTGGAAAACAAATTGACATTAGAATATAAAAAGATAATTCAAACAATTTCTGATGGACCTGATTAATAGCTAGATACAATGTCATAAGTGTGTTGTCCTTACAGTTTCTATACGCCAAATAATATAACATGAACAATGACTGCTCACTGTCGGCGTGCTATTATCCGGATGACTGCACGTGGGACAGGGTTATGGCTAGAAGGGATCCAGCTTTGGACAAATTAACGTCAGATTTGACTTTTCGTAGCAGGTTAAGAGAAATTACGCAGCAGGTTATGATAATTAACGTGTTAGGATAATTTGGTTAAGATTAGGAAAAGAGTTAGAGTTTGATATTAATTTGACAATTAGGAACCCTTAAACCGTGGGACAGCCTCTGTCTGGGATGATGATGACAACGGTGAATACACACCATAAATCGCTTTCACTTTCGAAAACGACAGTTTTTGCATATTACTGCATTTCGTCATCTATCCGAGCGAGAAGCCCCTTTGACTGCAGTGTGCAGTTCCGGGCCGGGCTCAATGTGTGCGGAGTCAAACGCGTTTTACCCGAACCCTTCCCGTCTCCTTCAAGGTCACCCAAGTTGAGGTAAAAGTCGAAGTTATCAATGTCAACGAACGAAAGCGAATCTTAATCGAACCTAACCTATATGGATAAAAATATAAACCATGGAAGTAAGTGAGACTGTCATTATGCATAATGTACTTTGTAATATTCATGTTATACCAGTGCAGTGCAATATTTCTGAATAAAAATAACCAATAAGTCAAGAATTTAACAATTCTTTGAGATGCACCTGTCCTTTCTGTGCATTGTCTCCAGGGCGAAAAAATATACTCTCAGGTATGTATGAAAGCGCCTGTCTACGGGGACTTCCACCTTTCACTTTTGGAACACCGTGTAGAATCTTTGTATAAAAGATTGACACAGATTGGAGAATGACAGAACTCGGGAATTCGAGAAGGGGATTGATCAGGAAGAACACTTTATCTCTTTTTCCTTTGAGTAAATCATTTGTTCTTTTTTTTATTCAAAGTATGCTGTCTTTCGGAAGTGTACCTAATTTTGCACCCGGGATGATAACGGCAGAGAATTACAGTAGATCTACGCTAAAATGGGTTCAATCAGCCTTTGGATGTGCTTGGTCCTGACGATTTGCACCTGGCATAAAACCATCGGATGCACTTGGATGAAGACACCGCCTCGGTCTCCGAGCATGTTCCAAGTGTTCAGCAACAACACCATAACGATGCTTCAGAAAATGGTAGGATACGGTGATGTTTATTCACTTGTTCCTGGTCTTTGAGCAGTTGTCATCTTTTCAACATTTCATGTGCTGCTATGTTTCATTTTATTCAGTTACTCCTTTATGTATACAATAATAATATTGTAAGTCTTTTGTTTCTATTTTTTTGGCATCTCAGGGTCATGTGGTCTCTCGAGAACCTCAGATCACTTTCCCTGACAAGCAATACAGACAACTGAGACAAGTCGATAATTTCAAGATAAGACATATGCATAGCCTACACTATTTAAAAAAATGTTTTGGTTCTATCCAGAAGCATTTTTCCCCTAATAGTGTAGGCTATATAATTAGGTTTAACAGCTCTTTCAGAACATCTGCTATCTGGATTTGGGTGAAGGACAAGCTGGGGAGGCTTGGGCAAGTAGCTGCGGGGGGTGCGGAGCTGTTGGCCGGGGTTGGGGTAGCCAGGAGGAAAACATGGCCAGCGTAGAGAAATGCTTATTGAAATTCTCGATTATCGTGGATTTATCGGTGGTGACAGTGTTACCTAGCCTCAGTGCAGTTGGCAGCTGGGAGGAGGTGCTCTTATTCTCCATGGACTTTACAGTGTCCCAAAACTTTTTGGAGTTAGAGGTACAGGATGCAAATTTCTGTTTGAAAAAGCTAGCCTTTGCTTTCCTGACTGACTGTGTATTGGTTCCTGACTTCCCTGAAAGTTGCATATCACGGGGACTATTCAATGCTAGTGCAGTCCGCCACAGGATGTTTTTGTGCTGGTCGAGGGCAGTCAGGTCTGGAGTGAATGAAGGGCTCTATCTGTTTTTTGAAAGGGGCATGCTTATTTAAGATGGTGAGGAAATTACTTTTAAAGAATGACCAGGCATCCTCGACTGACGGGATAAGGTCAATATCCTTCCAGGATACCCGGGCCAGGTCGATTAGAAAGGCCTGCTCGCAGAAGTGTTTTAGGGAGCGTTTGACAGTGATGAGGGGTGGTCGTTTGACCGCCGACCCATAGCGGATGCGGTAAATGAGGCAGTGATCGCTGAGATCCTGATTGAAAACAGCAGAGGTGTATTTGGAGGGCAAGTTGTCACGACTTCCACCGAAGGTGGCTCCTCTTCCTGTTCGGGCGGCGCTCGGTGGTCGTCGTCACCGGTCTACTAGCTGCCACCGATTCCATTTTCTGTTGGTTTTGTATTTATTGGTTTCACCTGTTTCTCGTTTGGATTTTTGTTCAGGGCTATTTAAGCCGTTTATGCCCGCCTGCTTTTGTGCGGGCTTATTTTCTGTTCTGTGTGTAGATGGTTGCGTTTGTTATTTTGTTGGACTGTTTTTGTGTCCTGTTTTGGGTAGGTCAGTATTTGTCGCCTATTGTTATTTGGCGGGACCTTGTTCTTTCCGGAATAAATTACGGAAACCCAAAATCCTCTGCTCTCTGCGCCTGACTCCGCACCCACCACTCCTAGCTCCGTGACACAAGTTGGTCAGGATAATATCTATGAGGGTGCCCATGTTTACGGATTTAGGGTTGTACCTGGTGGGTTCCTTGATAATTTTTGTGCGATTGAGGGCATCTAGCTTAGATTGTAGGACTGCCGGGGTGTTATGCATATCCCAGTTTAGGTCACCTAACAGAACGAACTCTGAAGATAGATGGGGGGCAATCAATTCACATATGGTGTCCAGGGCACAGCTGGGAGCTGAGGGGGGTCTATAACAGGCGACAACAGTGAGAGACTTATTTCTGGAGAGATTCATTTTTTAAATTAGAAGCTCGAACTGTTTGGCATAGACCTGGAAGATATGACAGAACTTTGCAGGCTATCTCTGCAGTAGATTGCAACTCCTTCCCCGTTGGCAGTTCTATCTTGATGGAAAATGTTGTAGTTGGGGATGGAAATCTCAGAATTTTTGGTGGCCTTCCTGAACCAGGATTCAGACATGGCAAGGACATCAGGGTTGGCGGAGTGCGCTAAAGCAATGAGTAAAACAAACTTAGGGAGGAGGCTTCTGATGTTAACTAGCCACAACAAGAAGTACTAACCACTGAGGTGTGTGTGTAGATTTATTTATACATCTATTTATTGAAATATTTATTTACACGGTTATTTAAAAAACATTTTTTTTACTTAATCTTGATTTATTTATTGTATGTATTCACAACTCTGCGAAGTAAAACACCATTTTTACTGAATATTTAATTATGAGATGGCTTTTTTAAGGCTATAGACAATGTAACAATGTTTTAATGCATTTATTTGTGTATTTACGAAGGCCATTGCAAGATAAGAAGACATTTCAGCACCATGGCAAACAAACAGACAGGAGCTGACATGATTACGGATCATTCTGAATGAATCGTGAGTAATGACTAGTGAGAAAGTTAAAGACGCACAAATATCATACCCCCAAGACATGCTGACCTCTCACCATTGCAATAACTGCGGAGGTTAGCAGTTTTTGGAGACGGGGGTATGAAATTTGTGCGTCGGTTAGGCATATAACAAGTAAGTCGAGCAACCCGAAAGGCTGCGAGTTGGAATCTCATCACAGACAACTTTATCATGTTAGGTAGTTGTAATGGTGAGAGAATAGCATGTCTTGGGGGCATAATATTTGTGCTTCTGCAACTTTCTCATGTATTATTCAAAATTCATTCAGGATTATCAGTACTGATGGTTGAATCCACATGAATGTAGAAGTGTTTTAAAAAAAACATATTCCAATTCTTATTTACAATAAAAGGGACTACAAAATTACACACAACCTTATCCACCATTAATTTCTATTGGGCACAAAAGAATCTGAAACACAATCAAAACAAACGGCAAATGCATCCAACAAGTTTGTAGAGTCACAAACTTGATGTAGTCATTGGGTGCTGTCAATATGGTACCACATACCACATACTGGATCAAATAAAACGTTTGAAGCACCTTCATCCATTGCATAGCTGTTACATGTATTACAATAGTTGTTTCAACCTTTTAACAATCTGAATGACCGGCCTGAGACCGCACACACCTTTTAAATACCTCACCGCCAGGGGATGAGCTCCTGGAGTGGCACCATCAATTCCCACATGACACGCTGAAATAGCTGCCGTATACACCTTCAGGGTGGAGAATGAACGGCCCTGCTCGAAAAGCCCCTGTATGAACATCAAACGTTCCATCAGAGAGCTCTGACAAGGAACAATTCCTTTATTTTGGCACCAATATCCATCAGATGTTTACTGAGTTATAGCAAACAGACAACCAATTTAAACTTTTGCTCTTGTACTTGATTCTTGCACTCATGTATACATGTTTTTAGTTTTATCAGGTATTTTATTTCATTGCTTTGTGATAAAATTATGAAAGTTGTAGGTGGTTAATTTGCAAATATACGCTAGGTGTATGTGCATACATGAATAAATGGATATAAAGATGTGGACCAGGACTGCCTTACTCTATCTAGGCCCAACCCACCATCACAGCTTATTGTGAAATAGACACAAATGATTTATTTGAAATTCGAGATTACACGATTTTCATCACAAGGCATATCGTGTGTATTACACGATTTGCTTTCTTCATAATGCATTTCTGTACATTGCACAGTCATAATACCCATAAAACCTATCGGTCAAACAGGGATATTGTACTAATAGTTTTTCCACCATTCATTTTTCCCATAAGGGATTTTAGAAACACTTCAAATAAGGGCTGTGTTTAGTCTAAGCTTACCTTGGTGTGACATTTTGATAACCATATAAATCTCTTTCGGACAAGGTGACTTATCAATATATACACCTGTTTTTTAAGCCCCTCAAAATTCCATGCTAATTCGCTGCTAATGTGATTATCATGAAGAACTACAAAATGCCATGATGATCTGGACGAGACTGATGAATCAAGGCAAAGGTAAGAATCTCTGGATTAACTATCTAATGTTAGCTAAATATAGTAATGAATTAATTGGCTACATTTCTTTAAATTGACAATTCTGTGAACTGTCTTTTGCAAGTTTTACATTGGCGCAGTACCTGGGGTCAGCTCGTGTAAGCACTTGCATGGATTTGTAGTTTTGCATCATGTCTACTTTGATGTAATTAGCCATTTCAAATCTGAGAGTAAATTGAGTTGAATATATTGATAAAAGTCACCTTGTCTGAGGAAATGTCACGCTAGGGTAAGCATACATAAAAAACAACCCTTATTTTAAGTGTTTCTAAAATCCCCTATGGGAAAAACTAATGGTGGAAAAACGATTGGAACCAATTCCCTTTTTGACTGCTAGGTTTTATGGGTATTGTTACATCTCCACTGTGAGGCTCTATCTCCCAGGACAAATGAGCTAATAACAGCAAGCTAGCTAAATGTCTATGACCGTTTCGTGTGTCACACCCTGATCTGTTTCACCTGTCTTTGTGCTTGTCTCCACCCCCCACCAGGTGTCTCCTATCTTCCCCCATTATTCCCTGTGTATATACCTGCGTTTTCTGCTTGTCTGTTGCCAGCTCGTCTTGTCCGTCAAGTCCTACCAGCGTGTTTCCGTGGTTCCTGTGCTCTAGTTTTTTTTGTCTTTATTTGTCTTTATTATTATTTTTAAAAGATTCAGGGGATGGATCAGCTTCAATATTGCAGATAGAGTGTTGCTTCTATCAATGTAATTGTCTGCATAATTTCCAATCCCCCATATCATTTTTTGGTAAATATATACACTACAGTTTAAACGTTTGGGGCCACTTAGAAATGTCCTTGTTTTTGAAAGAAAAGCACATTTTTTGTCCATTTAAAATAACATCAAATTGATCAGAAATACAGTGTAGACAGTGTTAATGTTGTAAATGACTATTGTAGCTGGAAGCGGCACATTTTTTATGGAATATCTACATAGGCGTACAGAAGCAACCATCACTCCTGTGGTCCAATGGCACGTTGTGTTAGCTAATCCAAGTTTATACTTTTAAAAGGCTAATTGATCATTGGAAAACCCTTTTGCAATTATGTTAGCACAGCTGAAAACTGTTGTTCTGATTTAAAGAAGCAATAAAACTGGCCTTCTTTAGACTAGTTGAGTATCTGGATTATCAGCATTCGTGGGTTCGATTACAGGCTCAAAATGGTCAGAAGCAAAGGACCTTCTTCTGAAACTCATCAGTCTATTCTTGTTCTGAGAAATGAAGGCTATTTCATGCGAGAAATTGCCAAGAAACTGAAGATCTCATACAACTCTGTGTACTACTCCCTTCACAGAACAGCAAAAACTGGCTCTAACCAGAATAGAAAGAGTGGGAGGCCCCGGTGCACAACTGAGCAAGAGGACAAGTACATTAGAGTGTCTAGTTTGAGAAACAGACGGTCACAAGTCCTCAAATGGCAGCTTCATTAAATAGTACCCGCAAAACACCAGTCTCAACATCAACAGTGAAGAGGCGACTCCGGGATGCTGGCCTTCTAGGCGGAGTTCCTCTGTCCAGTGTCTGTGTTCCTTTGCCCGTCTTAATCCTTTCTTTTTATTGGCCAGTCTGAGATATGTCTTTTTCTTTGCAACTCTACCTAGAAGGCCAGCATCCCGGATGAAGCGTGGAATCTGACCAGTTCCTCGCCAAAAGGAGGGCGAGGGAGGGCTTTGTATGCGTCGCGGAAGTTAGAGTAGCAATGATCCAGAACTTTCCAATTTTTCAAGCATTCGATATGCTGATAAAATTTAGGGAGCCTTGTTTTCAGATTAGCCTTGTTAAAATCCCCAGCTACAATAAATGCAGCCTCAGGATATGTGGTTTCCAGTTTACATAGAGTCCAATGAAGTTCTTTCAGGGCTGTTGAGGTGTCTGCTTGGGGGGGGGGGGGATATACACGGCTGTGATTATAATTGAAGAGAATTCTCTTGGTAGATAATACGGTTGGCATTTGATTGTAAGGAATTCTAGGTCAGGTGAACAAAAGGACTTGAGTTCCTGTATGTTGTTATGATTACACCACAACTTGTTAATCATAAGGCATACACCCCCGCCCTTTTTACCAGAGAGATGTTTGTTTCTGTCAGCGCGATGCGTGAAGAAACGGGGTTGCTGTACCGAGCCATGTTTCCGTTAAACAGAGAATGTTACAATCTCTGATGTCTCTCTGGAAGGCAACCCTTGCTCAAATTTCGTCTACCTTGTTGTCAAGAGAATGGACATTGGCGAGTAGTATACTCGGGAGCGGTGAGCGATGTGCCCGTCTACGAAGCCTGACCAGAAGACCGCTCCGTCTGCCCCTTCTGCGGCGCCGTTGTTTTGTCTCGCCTATTGGGATCCGATCCATTGTCCTGGGTGGTGGTCCAAACAGAGAATCCGCTTCGGGAAAGTCATATTCCTGGTCGTAATGATGGTAAGTTGATGTTGCTCTTATATCCAATAGTTCTTCCCGGCTGTATGTAATAAGATTTAAGATTTGTGTAAGAAATAATAATAATTTCCTAAGAACGCGAAGCGAGACGACCTTCTATGTCGGCGCCATCAATCTAGTCCTGCTTGATGGGCCAGCAGGTCACTAGGTGTAGGCAAAACAATAAGCAAATAGGAAAACTGTTATATGACAAAAGAGTTAATCAGGGTGATTTGTCCACAAATAGACAGGTATTTTCCTTTCCATTGTAGCCAGATTTTATCTATTTTTGCTAACTTTCTATAAAAATGTATTGGAGTGAGATAATTTCTTTCTTTCCGGATATGTATACCGAGTATGTCCACATCCCCGTCAGACCATTTTATTGGTAAACTACACGGTAATGTAAAAGTTGAATTTTTTTGTGATCCAATAGTAATATAGTACACTTATCATCATTTGGTTTTAATCCAGAGAGGATAGCAAAAGTATCTAGATCCTCTATGAGGCTGTGCAGGGATTCTAATTGTGGTTTTAAAATAAAACATGAACCATCAGCGTACAATGACACCTTTGTTATGCATTTCTAATCCCTTAATATTATTGTTGGATTTAATTTAACAGCTAACATTTCGATGGCAATAATAAATAGATATGCCGGACAACCTTGTTTTACTCCTCGACAGTTTAAAATTTTCTGAGATGTAGCCATTATTTACTATTTTACACCTAGGGTTACTATACATAACTTTAACCCATTTTATAAGAGATTCTTTAAAATTGAAATATTCTAGGCGTTTATATATAAACTCCAGTCGTACTTTATCAAAAGCCTTTTCATAATCAGCTATGAAAACCAAGCCTGGTTTCTCCGATATTTCATAGTATTCTGTTGTTTCCAGTACTTGTCTTATTTTATCGCCAATGTATCGTCCATGTAAAAACAACTGTGATTAGGATGAATAATATCTGACAATACCTTCTAAATTCTATGCGCCAAGCATTTAGCTGGAATTTTTGCATCACAACACTGAAGTAAGTGTAAGAGGCCTCCAATTTTTTTAAATGGACTGGATCTTTATGTATACCACTTGGATCCCATTTCATTAATAATGAAATCAGACATTCTTGTTGCATGTCCGATAATCTACCGTTTATATAGGAATGGTTAAAACATGCTAATAATGGTCCTCTGATTATATCAAAAAGGTTGGTAAACTTCCACTGGTATGCCATCCAGCCCTGCAGTTTTACCTGACTTAAAGGCTTTAATTGCATCAAGAAGTGCCTCTGTAATTTGGCCTTCACATGAGACTTTCTGTACAGATGTTAATTTTACATTATTAATAGGGGGAAAATCCATACAATTAGCTTCGGTTAGTGGAGTTGTAGGAGACTGAAACGAAAACATAAACTCAGCAAAAAAAGAAACGTTCTCTTACTGTCAACTGCGTTTATTTTCAGCAAACTTAACATGTGTAAATATTTGTATGAACATCACAAGATCCAACAACGGAGACATAAACTGAACAAGTTCCACAGTCATGTGACGAACAGAAATTGAATAATGTGTCCCTGAACAAAGGAGGGGTCCAAATCAAAAGTAACAGTCAGTATCTGGTGTGGCCACCAGCTGCATTAAGTACTGCCGTGCATCTCCTCCTCATAGACTGCACCAGATTTGCCAGTTCTTGCTGTGATGTTACCCCTCTCTTCCACCTAGGCACCTGCAAGTTCCCGGACATTTCTGGAGGGAATGGCCCTAGCCCTCACCCTCCGATCCAACAGGTCACAGACGTGCTGAATGGGATTGAGATCCGGGCTCTTCGCTGGCCATAGTAGAACACTGACATTCCTGTCTTGTAGGAAATCACGCACAGAACGAGCAGTATGGCTGGTGTCATTGTCATGCTGGAGGGTCATGTCACGATGAGCCTGCAGGAAGGGTTTTTACGAATTATCTTTGAAAGACAGTGTCCTGAATAAGGGACGTTTATTTTTTTGCGGAGTTTATTCTTAAAGTGCTTAAACTCCTCTTTCATAATATCGTTCTGTGAATCATGCGTGACTCCATAATTTGTAACAAGTTTCAATTCATTATTTTTGATAGGATTTATATGTTGAAGATTGAAAAATATATTTTTCCCCATATTCCATCCAGTTCGCTTTATTTTTTATAATACACTTACACTGGATCTTACTTGAATAAGTTCCTCCATTTCTTTTTGTTTTTCCTCTAACTTATTCTGTGCCTCTATGGTACCGTTTTTATTGCTATCTAACTGTACTGTTATTCATTCAATTTCCTTTGTTAATATGGACTCTTAATCTAAATTGCTTTTGATTTATAGATGAGTACTGAATTGTATGGCCTCCTAAAGGCACACTTAAAAGTGTCCCATACAATAAGGGGCTCTGCTGTACCTATGTTATGTCGGAAAAAGTCCGTTATAAATTATTCTGTCCTAGTTATAAACAAGTTATCATCCAGTAGGCTTTGATTAAATTTCCAATATCCTCGCCCATGTGGAAATTCTGTAAGAGTAATATATATGCCAATTATGTGATGATCCGACCGCATTCTGTCCCCTGTCAACACTTTTTAAACTTTTGGTGCCAGAGAAAATGACATAAGAAAGTAAACAAGACGACTAGCTTTATTAAGCCTCCGCCATGTATATCTCACTAGGTCAGGGTATTTAAGCCTCCATATATCCACTAATTCCAATATATCCATGACATTCATGATTTCCTTAACTGCCTGAGAGTGATAGTTTGTAGTGTGATTTCCTTGGGAGAAATTTCCTAATGCCTGAAGGTACCACGTTCATCTGTACAAACAATAGTATGCAAGTATAAACACCATGGGAACACGCAGCCGTCATACCTCTCAGGAAGGAGAGAAGTTTACATCTATCTCCTAGAGATGAACGTACTTTGGTGCGAAAAGTGCAGATCAATCCCAGAACAACAGGACCTTGTGAAGATGCTGGAGGAAACAGGTACTAAAGTATCTATATCCACAGTAAAACGAGTCCTATATCGACATAACCTGACAGGCCGCTCAGCAAGAAAGAAGCCACTGCTCCAAAACCGCCATAGAAATGCCAGACTACGGTTTGTAACTGCACATGGGGACAAAGATCGTACTTTTTGGAGAAATGTTCTCTGGTCTGATGAAACAGAAATAGAACTGTTTGGCCACAATGACCATCATTATGTTTGGAGGAAAAAGGGGGAGTCTTGCAAGCCGAAGAACACCATCCCAACAGTGAAGCACAGGGGTGGCAGCATCATGTTGTGGGGGTGCTTTGCTGCAGGAGGGACTGGTGCTCTTCACAAAATTGATGGCATCATGAGTCTGGAAAATGATGTGGATATATTGAAGCAACATCTCAAGACATCAGTCAGGAAGTTAAAGCTTGGTCGCAAATGGGTCTTCCAAATGGACATTGAACCCAAGCATACTTCCAAAGTTGTGGCAAAATGGCTTAAGGACAACAAAGTCAAGGTATTGGAGTAGCCATCACAAAGCCCTGGCCTCAATCCTATATAAAATTTGTGGGCAGAACTGAAAAAGCGTGTGCGGGCAAGGAGGCCTACAAACCTGACTCATTTATGCCTGCTCTGTCAGGAGGAATGGGCCAAAATTCACCCAACTTATTGTGTGAAGCTTGTGGAAGGCTCCCTGAAACGTTTGACCCAAGTTAACCAATTTAAAAGCAATGCTACCAAATACTAATTGAGTGTATATAAACTTCTGACCCACTGGGAATGTGACGAAAGACATAAAAGCTGAAATAAAACATTCTCTCTACTATTATTCTGACGTTTCACATTCTTAAAATAAAGTGGTGATCCTAACTGACGTAAAACATGGATTTTTTATGAGGATTAAATGTCAGGAATTGTGAAAACTGAGTTTAAATGTATTTGGCTAAGGTGTATGTAAACTTCCGACTTCAACTGTATATGGCACCCTTGAAGGATCTATATAGAACCCTTATCTAAGAGTGTGTATAATATTTGAAGAAACAGACACACACACAGCTTGTATTTGTTGGAATTGTGCTAGCAATTTTGTTCAAATGTAATATGCGGATGAACCGTTGAACGAAAGTCGAATTTCTCCATGAAATGTTATCTTAAATGTTGTCTTATTCCTTCTCATAATTCCGGATCAACAGCATCTTCAATGAAAAACAATAAACGCCTTTACAATACACTTTTAGACAATAAATAATTTGACTGTGTCATCTCATCACTGTAAAATATTGTTGATTTGTATAGTTGTTAATAATTTAAAGTACACATATACTGGATATCATGTAACCTAATTATAATTTCAAATGTTGAATGGTATTTCAATGGAGTAAAGCAATCTCTCTTAAAACCATACTGTTACTCTTCAGTGTCACGTTCCTGACCTGTTTTCCTTTGTCATGTATTTGTTTTAGTTGGTCAGGGCGTGAGTTGGGTGGGTTGGTCTAGGTTTGATTTTCTATGTTGGGATTTTGTGTTCGGCCTGGTATGATTCTCAATCAGAGACAGGTGTCAATCGTTGTCCCTGATTGAGAATCATACTAAGGCAGCCTGGGTTTCACTTGTGTTTTGTGGGTGTTTGTTCCTGTGGAGGTTTTGTTGCCACACAGGACGGTTTCGGTTTTGTCACGTTGGTTGTTTTTGTATTTTGAAGTGTTTTGTTGATTTTCATTAAAAGAATGAACACTAACCACTCTGCGTTTTGGTCCCCACCTTCTGTCAGCGAGGACAGCCGTAACACTTCAGTCCCTAGAGTGGAAAGATTAGAGATGCAGACGTCCCATCAATTTATATATCTGGATGAATAAATTAAATATGGATTTAAAAGTCCATTAAAGACACGACTATGGAATACTTTGACAGGTGATCTACCTGACAGGCCTATGGAATACTTTGACAGATGATCGACGTGGCAGGCCTATAGGCCCAGATTCAAAAGCACCCGCAATATAGGCTCCAATTTAAATGTAAATGTCTGTACTGCCTGTGCACTGCATAGGCTACCAGTGTCTTATTCTGAAAACCGGGAGCATATAGGAGGGGTTCTACCAAAATATTTCAGACCCCCCCCCCAAACCCGTTTCTTAAACGAAATAACGCGATGTTGAGCGTGCAAGGTTGATCTGTATTTTAAATAGGCAGTTGTTGTCACAAACTACAATTACCCTTCAAGCAAGTGGTTACAACGTAGGCGGAGACCATCGTTTCTGTGTGCAAATGAAAAGGGCAATATAAAGTGCTATTGTTTTCGAAGTGAAAGGCCAAACTCAGTTCTGTTCTATATGGTGATATTTATTTAGGCTATAGTCTGACTAAAATGGATTCATATGACTATTTTTTCATCATTATTTCCCCCCTGGTTGATAGGCCAATATTTCATGAGAAAGGAGCAAATATATCAAGATGTCCTTTCCGTGCATTTTCTCCAGATGTAAAACAACACTCTCAGGTATGAAAGTGTACGGGGACTTCCGCCTTTCACTTTTGGAACACCTTGCAGAATTTTTGTATAAAGGACCGACACAGGTTGGAGCATGGCAGAACTCGGGAATTTGAGAAATTGATCGATCAGGAAGAACAATTGATCTCTTTATTCTTTGCGGAAAACCTTTTTTTTTGTTGGTCGGAATTATACAAAATAAGCTATCTTTCGGAAGTGCTCCCCCACGTTGTTTGCGGACAGACCGAGAACTACAATAGCCCTAAGCTAAAATGGGTTCAATCAGCCTTTGGATGTGCTTGGTCCTGACGATTTGCACCTGGCATAAAACCATCGGATGCACTTGGATGAAGACACCGCCTCGGTCTCCGAGCATGTTCCAAGTGTTCAGCAACAACACCATAACGATGCTTCAGAAAATGGTAGGATACGGTGATGTTTTTCACTTGTTCCTGGTCGTTGAGCTGTTGTCATTTTTCAACATTTCATGTGCTGTTATATATGTTTCATTTAATTCCCTGACTCCTTTATGTACAGTAATTATAATGCAATATTTGTTTGAAATATTTTGTCATCTCAGGGTCATGAAGTCTCTGGAGAACCTCAGATCACTTTCCCTGACAAGCAATACAGACAAGTCGATAATTTAAAGGTAGGAAATATGCATAGCCTACACTCTTTAAAAAAAAATGCATTGTTCTATCCATAACCTTTTTTTCTAAGAGTGGACAGTGAATTCGGAAAGGATTCAGACCCATTAACTTTTTCCACATTTTGTTAGGTTACAGCCTTATTCTAAAGTGGATTAACCCCCCCCCCCCCCCCCCCCCCCCCCCCCCCCCCTCCCCCTCTCTCATCAATCTACACACAATACCCCATAATGATTTATTTAACCTTTATTTAACTTGGCAAGTCATTTAAGAACAAGTTCTTATTTACAATGAAGGCCTACCCCGGCCAAACCCTAACCCGGACGACACTGGGCAAATTTTTTCACCGCCCTAAGAGATCCCCAAACACGGCCGGTTGTGATACAGCCTGGAATCGAACCAGTTTATGTAGTGACACCTCAAGCACTGAGATGCAGTGCCTTAGACTGCTGTGCCACTCGGGACCCAAATGACAAAGCACTTTGTTTTGTTTTTTCATAAATTTGCAAAAATGTCTAAAAACATGGCTTTGAAAACATGGCTTTGTCATTATGGGGTATTGTGTTCAGATTGATGGGAGAAAAATACATTTAATCAATTTTAGAGTAAGGCATGTACTAATACAAATCACTCTTCTTCTAGGCTGACGAACAGATTGCATTCATTTCGCAAACTCTGAACGCTATAAAGAAATTGTACAGCAGTGGTAAATACGAGTCCACCTCCTCTAACCAGAAAGGAGTTGACAAGTTTATGAATGACCTCTATCGCCAGACCTCGGAGCTGGACCAATGCGTAAGTAATTTGTAACTTTTGCCTCTTAACATTAATGCAAAAAGGAAAACATTATCCTATTATAATATAATGACAAATCATGATATTAAATGAATTATTTGTATGTTCCAACAGGTAAAGGCTATGAAAACTAGACGATCAAAATCTGTCAAAAGAGTGAACAAAAAGATGAGCCTTCACTTCAAATTCCTTATGAATTATTTGAAACTCGCGGTAGGTTGATCAATTTGTCTTACAAAGAGAGTACATTCACCAAATCTGGATGTATTTATGTGATGATACAACATGTGTCTATTCTAAAATCTTAACAATTGTATTTTATTGATGCAGGAATACAGCGCAAGCGGCTGGGAAGACATAAGGACAGTGGTACTGGCACACCTACGAAGACTAGACATGACATTAAGTAGCCAATGAGCGTTACGTTTGTGTGGTGTAGAGATTATTTATTTATATGTCTATTTATAAACATGTTTATTTGTTTTTCTATGAATTTATTGTGTAGTAATGTATTCTGTGGAGTAAAATATTTTTTATACTGAATAATTATGTGATTGATTTAGGCTAAACACAATGTAACAATCTTTTCCTGCATTTGTTTTTTGTATTTATGAAGGCCATTGCATACTATATTTATTATTGCAACCTGATACGAAGTGTTTGTTATTGCAATGATGAAATGTATTTAATTTAAATAAATGTGGGCTCTACAGCTGAAATATATTTTTATCAAATCAAACCTAATTTGTCGCATGCACATATTTAGCAGATGTTTTAACGGGTGTAGCGAAATGCTTGTGTTCCTAGCTCTACCAGTGCACTAATATCTAACAATACACAACAATACACAAAAATCTCAAAGTAAAAGAATGGACATAGGAAATATAGAAATATTAGGACGAGCAATGTCGGAATCCGGGGGATATATATACAGTACCAGTCAAAAGTTTGGACACACCTACTCATTCAAGGGTTTTTCGTTATTTGTACTATTTTCTACAATGTAAAATAATTGTGAATATATAAACATTATGGACAGTAGTTGGATATCATTTTTTTATATACATTTGTAAAAAAATTTAAAACCAGTTTTCACTTTGTCATAATGGGTTATTGTGTCTAGATTGATGAGGAATTGTTTCATTCAATATAAATTAAGCTGTAATGTAGTAAAATGTGAAAAACGTCAAGGGGTCTGAATACTTTCCCAATGCACTGTACCTTAGTTGAATGCGCTGTAAGTCGCTGTGAATAAAATCGTCTGCTGAAGGACCAAAATGTAATGAGCCCCGCCCTATAAAAAATACAAATTTGTCTGGTCCGTACCAGACCAAATCTGAACCAATCATAGACATCTAGCTCATGTCTCACAAGTTTGAACACCACAGTATGGTATGGCACAATTCAATACAATAGAGGACAGTATAATACAGTAAAGTATAGTAGCGTACAGTACAGTAGAGTTTTATTCAGTACAGTATGGTACAGTAGATATTAATTAAGTACAGTAGAGTTTAATTCAGTAGAGTGCAATACAGTTTAGTACATTAGAGTAAAGTAGGCTACACTCTACTGTGCTGTTTTCTACTCTACTGTACAGAATTATACTTTACTTTTCTTTACTGTACTGTACACTCTACTGTAATGAACTGTACTCTTCTGTTCTCTACTATACTGTGCTGTCCAAACTTGTCCGTGGACTTTGAAATGAAGTCCGGATCTCACAAAAATCTGATTAAATAAAGAAGGCCGGTTCAGACAGCACTGTGTTTAGTGGGTAGGCACGATGTATCCTGTATGCATTGGGATGATGCAGTTTAGACATTGTATGCTCATTGACGTCTTGCACCTTCTATATTCTACGGTTCTACGTCGTTTATACGTATAGGCCAGACATCAACATTCTACGTCTTCCCATTGTGCAAACGCTCTCCAAACTCCCTATTCCCTACCCAATTCGATAGGTCGGCTAAAAGTGTGCATGATTACTGGGGAGAAGACTCAGGTGAAACTGATTGACATCACACAACTTTTGTTAAACAGCTGGGAAAACCTCCAAATGGGTCCACTGCAGACTTGTCTGCGACATACTCGACCTAAGGATGAAGACGGATGAAGACGTCAGCCACTTCAACACATTGGACATCGTCACACAGCAAAGATGTGTTGTGGCTGCAGGCCTGTTGCTACTGTTATTGCCGTGCTTACTACTGTTCCAATTCCCCACACCCTAAACTTAGAATTGTAAAACTATAGGCAATAAATTGATGATATGTGATGGGAAATATTGCTCTCTGAGTCCTTGGTATCTCGATTCACGTGTCACTCTTATGATTCATCCTCATGGCTGGTCCCCAATAGATTACATATTTTCTACATAATGCCTATTAAGGCTACATCGAGTAACACCAAGGCCCGTATTGATAAATAATCTCAGAGAGTAGGAGTGTTGATCTAGGACACGTTTTGCTTTTTAGATTATAATGAATGGACAGAGAGGGTCCTGATCCTAGATCAGCAGTCCTACTCTGAGAGCTTAATGAATAAATGTGAGCCCAGCAGAATAATTAGGCTACATCTCATATTTTAGCTTATAACATGACGTTTCAGGATGAAACCATCTATGACATCTTATCAAGACCCTGATGGAACAGGTGTGTTCGTACTGGGTTAGAACAAAAGCCTGCACCTCCTCCTGCTGGTCTCCATGACCGTGAAGACAGTTTTGGTGACCACTTCCCTACTGTATATGATCTTTACAGTTGTACAGGCATTGTACATTATTAATTAATCCCAATATTATACAGAAAAAGGGAGAAATAAACCAATGCCAAGATTTGACCTTGCATAGTCATTCAAAAACGTGCACAACGCCATGACACACACACACACACACACACACACACACACACACACACACACACACACACACACACACACACACACACACACACACACACACACACACACACACAACAGTAGGTTATAGCCCTGTCAACACTATTCAGGGTAAATATCCTGATATCGTAGCCTAAACCAAGGAACTATAGTCACGTATTATTTTTAATTTTCCCCTTGAAAAGAAAACGACAAATAAAAAGTTCCAACAAATCGTGTTGTTTGTGAACATTGCATCACCAGCAGACAACTGTAGGGTGAACGTTGGTTACGTCATTGTGAAAATGAAAGTAGAAAGACCAGAGTATTGACGCTGACGTCTCCCATTCCCTTTTCATTTGAAGCGCAACAGCAGAGTACTTTCCGGAGATGCGGAACAATATTTCGGACTAACTTCGAAGGAAACCCACAAAATTAATGTCTTATATGGCTACTTTTTTAAAGAAGTATGGGTTTTATGTCGACTTTGACAATATTGTTATCGGACTTTTTTTATCGGTTCACGCAAAGTTATTCGCACTTGAAAGCATAGTTCGCGTATAGCCTATTATCGCTAATAGCCTAGCCGATATTTACAGTTGAAATCGGATGTTTACATACACCTTAGCAACCTACATTTAAACTCAGTTTTCACAATTCCTGACATTTAATCCGAGTAAAAATTCCCTGTTTTAGGTCAGTTAGGATCACCGCTTTATTTTAAGAATTTTAAATGTCAGAATAATAGTAGAGAGAATTATATATTTCAGCTTTATTTCTTTCATCACATTCCCAGTGGGTCAGAAGTTTACAAACACTCAATTAGTATTTGGTAGCATTGCCTTTAAATTGTTTAACTTGGGTCAAACGTTTCGGGTAGCCTTCCACAATGAATTTTGTGAATTTTGGCCCATTCCTCCTGACAGCTCGTGTAACTGAGTAGGCCTCCTTGCTCGCACACGCTTTTTCAGGTTTGCCCACACATTTTCTATGGAATTGAGGTCAGGGCTTTGTGATGGCTACTCCAATACCTCGACTTTGTTGTCTTTAAGCCATTTTGCCAGAACTTTGGAAGTATGCTTGGGGTCATTGTCCATTTGGAAGACCCATTTGTGACCAAGCTTTAACTTCCTGACTGATGTCTTGAGATGTTGCTTCAATATATCCACATCATTTTCCAGACTCATGATGCCATCTATTTTGTGAATTGCACCAGTCCCTCCTGCAGCAAAGCAACCCCACAACATGATGCTGCCACCCCCGTGCTTCACGGTCGGGAAGGTGTTCTTTGGCTTTTTTATGGTGGTTTTGGAGCAGTGGCTTCTTCCTTGCTGAGCGGCCTTTCATTTATGTTGATATAGGACTCGTTTTACTGTGGATATAGATACTTTTGTACCTGTTTCCTCCAGCATCTTCACAAGATCCTTTGCTGTTGTTCTCGGATTGATTTGCACTTTTCGCACCAAAGTATGTTCATCTCTAGGAGACAGAACGCGTCTCTTTCCTGAGAGGTATGACGGCTGCGTGGTTCCATGGTGTTTATACTTGCGTACTATTGTTTGTACAGATGAACGTGGTACCTTCAGACGTTTGCAAATTGCTCCCAAGGATGAACCAGACTTGAGGAGGTCTACAATTATTTTTCTGAGGTCTTGGCTGATTTATTTTGATTTTCCCACGTAGGCCTTGAAATACATCCACAGTTACACCTCCAATTGACTCAAATGATGTCAATTAGCCTATCAGAAGCTTCTAAAGCTTACAGGTACATCATTTTCCGGAATTTCCCAAGCTATTTAACGGCTCAGTCAACTTAGTGTATGTAAACTTCTGACCCACTGGAATTGCGATACAGTGAATTATAAGTGAAATAATCTGTCTGTTAACAATTGTTGGAAAAATTACTTGTGTCATGCGCAAAGTAGATGTCCTAACCGACTTGCCAAAACTATAGATTACTAACAAGAAATTTGTGGAGTGTGTCACGGATAGCTAGGAGTGGTGGGTGTGGAGTCAGGCGCAGAGAGCAATGCTTCCAATGCATACGTTTATTAAGCTGGGTCTAGCCAACAAACAGGCAAAAAATACCAATAAACGGACATGTCCCCAAAACCAGGGAAAATAACCAACAGAAAAATACGTAAGCACAACAATCTCACCACTGACAGTGAGAATAAGCCCGCACAAAAGCAGGCGGGCCCTGGAAGTTTAAATAGGCCAATAATTAACAACAAATAAGTAACAGGTGAAAACAATCAAGACAAAACTAACAGAAAAGAATAAGGAATCGGTGGCAACTAGTAGACCGGTGACGACGACCGCCGAGCGCCGCCCGAACAGGGAGAGGAGCCACCTTCGGTGGAAGTCGTGACAGAGTGGTTGAAAAACTAGTTTTAATGACTCCAATCTAAGTGTATGTCAACTTCCGACTTCAACTGAATATTCAAATGCATTTTTTCAATGAAGTGTGTTTTATCACTGGACAGGGCGGTCTGTTTTGAACAGTGTACTTTGAGCAGCTATACAACTTCCGTTCCTACCATGGAGATACTATTACATTATTAGAATTCCTAATTCTATGGTTCCGACCCATCTATGAAATTGTGTTCCACAATCAATAACGTAATTGGAAGAATATTCGCTGAATAGACTGAAAAGGTGCACAGTGAATTCACTAAACCAAGCCCAGCTCATTTAATCCCTACCATTGTGTCA
Organism: Salvelinus namaycush; assembly: GCF_016432855.1. Lineage (NCBI taxonomy): Eukaryota > Metazoa > Chordata > Actinopteri > Salmoniformes > Salmonidae > Salvelinus > Salvelinus namaycush. The sequence goes on along the minus strand of NC_052347.1, from coordinate 2,232,572 downwards.
CTGAGTTATCATAATGATTCAGCAAATGTACATTATCTCAGGGGCATTGGAAGACAACATGTAAGTATGTCCCTCTTACTGTCCTGAATGATCCTACAGCTAATGTATGCAGCAATCATATTCCTATGTACCAGAGTTCTACTGTTAGCACTGAGGTGGTGTACCCTAGCAGGAAGTCTATGTTCTGCAGCTCACCCTCCACTAACATAAATAACCCAAGCATGTCTACCTCTGCCAAGCTTCCCAGTAAAGCAAGAAAAACAATCAAGAATCCCAGAAAAAGTGTTAAAAATAGCCCATGTTAACTTTGTAGCTTAAGAAATATGGTTATCGAAATCCATAATTTGCTTGTAACAGACAACACTCATACTCTGACAGTCTATGAAACTCACTTAGCTAATACCTTTGATGACACAGTGGTAGCAATACATGGTTATAAGATCTACAGAGAAGACAGAAATGCCAAAGGTGGATGTGTGGCTGTTTATATTCAGATCCACATTCCTGTAAAGCTTAGAGAGGATCTCATATTAAATACTGTTGAAGTAATATGGCTACAGGTTAATCTGCCTCCCAAAAAGCCCATTCTGGTGGGAAGCTGCTATAGACCACGAAGTGCTAACAGTCAGTATCTGGATAACATGTATGAAATGCTTGACAATGTATGTGATATCAATAGAGAGGTATATTTTCCTTGGCAGCAGCTAATAGGGATCCATAACACATAGAAATACAAGCAGTGAGGTAAAGTGGCTGAACTTTAGACATCATTCAACACTATCAGTCTCTCTATTAATAACATCTATTTTTATTTCAAGGATGTGCAATGTAAACACTGAACAGCCATGTGTTTCAAATTGCAGTGCCTGATTTAAAGAGAGTCTACAGACTAAATATGTGAGCAAAATGTGGTCTCTGTGAAACACCTATTGAAACAACGGTTCTTCAAAACAACGTTTTTGGTTAACCCTACACAGAATCTGAAAAGTGTGGTGTTCAATGTCCACACTTTGAACATAGTTATATTGAACATGGCCCTCATTTAATAAGACAGAGCCCTTCACCAATATATTATAGAGTTATTTATTTTTCATATTCAATATTTCCTGCTGAATAATTGCTTACTATTATCATGAACTGCATTACTCCAATGTAATTCTTGTCATAGACATGAATTAAAAACTGTTCACTTTCATTACGTTTTTCTGATTCATTTCAAAAGAGCAAAATTAAGAATCACCCAATGAAAATTGGGTCTTATTAAGGGAATCATTCAACCTTCTTCACAGTGTTTTCCCTGTACACCAAGTCAGAACCGTAGGATAAAAAAACGTGGCATATAAGCAGACAATGAAAGCTGTAATAATATTCGATGATGACTTGTCTTACTCAAGAAAGCAAAAAATAGACCATGTTTGTATGCAGCTTTATTAACTCAATGATTTTTTTTTTTTTTTTTTACATTTTTTGCCAACTGATATGTGAAACGTATTAATGCCAAATAACAAGTGATACAGGCAACAACATAAAAAAGTTAAACAAATGCTAAATGCTAATAAATTAATCTGAGCAAATTCTACATCACCACAAATAGGATGGATTTCGCTGCCATAAATCACATATGAAACTGGGAACTTCCAAGCGCGGTTGTGGTGTCATAGGACTCGTTGGCAGCGCACCTGCTGTGGTTGAGTTGAGTGAAGGAAATAAATAAATAAATATATATATATATATATATATATATATATATATATATATATATAGTGTGTGCTCTCCATGAACACAGCGCATGCGCATGGGAGATCACGCGATTGGAGGTTCGCGACAACCTGGTGCAGTTCAAGAAATTCCTCGAAAGCAGAGTCAAGCCATGAGGAAAAAGAGGTCTGTTGGAGAACCACATAATCATCATTGGAGACATGTGACATGTTTCTGAGCCCGGCTAATAGATTGACAGCTGATATAATTACTGACTGAATGATTTATTTATAAACATTGGTTGACTGACATTTATATGTGAATGTATTTATCCCTTTATAATAAAATCAAATAATTATTCTCTCATCATTTTTTAAAATTCATTTATATATTCAGTCATTCATCCTTTCATTATTTTATGCATTCATTTGTTTATAGACTTACTTTTTAAAAGGAGCAATCTGCTGTTCTAACAATACCAAAGCGGTCACTGAACCATTATTTTTCTAAATAGCTGAAGATTGGGGTGGAGAAAAGTAATCATTGTCAATATTCAAATATTAATGCTAACCTTGATATGGTTGAGTATCTACCTGACTCTGTTCTGTTCTACTTTTACACGGCAGCATCCGATCTGTGAGGGTGGACGCAGTTCATCCGCTAGTGCGCTATTTTTGCACCTGTCCGCTAATTGGTGTGTAAAATTTGATGCTCAATATATCTAATTATTACACCTACATTTATTTTATTGTATTATAGCACGTTTTATGTAACCAATACTTTCACTCTCTGTACCACAATGTTTCATTTCTGGATATTATTCCAAGTTCACTTTTTGATATTGATATGACCTCATTTCAGGGTGGACAATTTCCAGTTCTGTGTCTAAAAGATAAGTCGAGCGCATGTTTCCAGAGCATGTGTCACGGCCGATGCTGGAAGAAGACCAAGGTGCAGCGTGGTGAGCGAACTGCAAACATCTCTGAAGCTGGAAACACTTATCTCCCTCACTAGCTTTAAGCACCAGCTGTCAGAGCAGCTCACAGATTACTGCACCTGTACATAGCCCATCTAAAATGTAGCCCAAACAACTACCCCTTCCCCTACTGTATGTATTTATTTATTTATTTTGCTCCTTTGCACCCCATTATTTCTAATTCTACTTTGCACATTCTTCCACTGCAAATCTACCATTCCAGTGTTTTACTTGCTATATTGTATTTACTTCGCCATCATGGCCTTTTTTTGCCTTTTTTTTTGCCTCTCTCTCTCTCTTTCTCTCTCTCTCTCTCTCTCTCTCTCTCTCTCCTCCCTCTCTTTCTTAGCAACGTTTGAGCCTTTGAGTTACATTTTTTAAACCTACTTAGGACAATGTACCTCCTATGAAGGAAAACTCGAAACATGATGAGAGGGAAGTGGAGCACACGAAAAGAGAAATCCGGAGATAATGGATCAGAACACAAACCACATTCTGACTGGAGGAAATTTGCAATATACTGGCAACAGGTAAGTCAACAACATGCTATCATTTGATCATTGCTTCAGGCTTCAATTAATTATTTTCAGGATTATATTCAACTAACAATGACCATCTTCAGCAGATCATCTAACTACCCTAAGAATGGCAATTCAGACTATCACTTGGATGAGCGCCTTCCTCTGCCTCGTGCAAGTTTTCTCGATGCCCATGCCTTGCCAGCTACAAGGACAGCTGGTGCGAACAACCCACAACCTACTGAGAGACATGGTACATTTTTTAAATTACTTTTGACTTGAGATGTATTATCCAACTATGTTTAACTGAATAGCTCAACGGGAACAATGTGTTTTCTCTTTCTTTCAGGGGGGTCATTTTCCTCTAGAGTGCCTGCATGAGAATGTCGTCATGTCATTCCCAGCCACCGCATTTGCAACCTCCGGCGCGCCACAGGTAAGGGCACGCGAGCATATCCAAGTGTTCTTTACAGCATGAAAGAGTATTTGCATCCGTTAGGATTAGAAAATAGAAATCTTTAAACTGCCATTTATGTTATTTGAAATTATTGCTGTTGTCCGATTCAGTTGAGCAGCAGTGGTGCTAAGGCTATTTATGAGACATTGAAGAACATCGACACATTGTTTGGAACCGACGAGCTGCCGACGATGTGGGACCAACAGAAGTTGGAGTATTTTCAGAACATTATCTACCGTCAGACTGAAGAGAGCAAATGTGTGAGTACCTACCTATGCCAATACAGATAGCTTAACTGTTTAAGTGTGTTATGGTGACATTTTAATTATTTTCTTCTTGTGTCAGATGATGGGGAGTGTGGATACACGTGATTATCTAGTCAGGGCAAAGGCGCTGAATACGTACTTTATGAACATCGCGGCTGTCCTAAAATAAAAAGTAGGGTACAAGCAAATACACTATAATGGATGCATTTTCATTATTATTCATCGCCTGCCTCTTTCTTTCTTTCTGTCAGATGATGGGCCGTGTGGATACAAGTGATTATCCCATCAGGGCAGAGGGCCTGAAGACGTACTTTGGGAACATTGCAGCAGTCCTAAAAGAAAAGGTAGAATATAGGTTGAAAACAACTAGACACATTGTTTTGATAATATCTCTACATAGGACAATATTACCCTACATTGCCCTAACAGTTTATTTTTTATATTTTCACAGAATTTCAGCTACTGCGCCTGGGAAGTGGTTCGAAAAGAGCTCCTGTACACCCTAGAATTCATTCTGAAACACAACTCTGATAGCCTGTGGTCCAACAGAACATGAATTTGAACTTGCAGATCTTTTTTACTATTGTGTTTTACAATTGTGCTTGATTTTAAAAGCCTTCTATTCTACAATCATGCAATGTGCAATGTCAAACAGCAATATTATACATGTATTTATTTATTTATCAAGGTTATTTATTTATGTAGGCCTATTTATGAATGTATTTATTAATCTATTTGAAAATCGTGCCTGTTGTTGCTCTTCATCAAATGTTAAGTTAATAAAAAAATTATACTTTTATTAAATATTGTTAATCTGAGTGCTCATTCTGTATCCAAGTCTGTCGTTGTGTTTTTATGTATTTATTTTTTATTTCACCTTTATTTAACCAGGTAGGCCAGTTGAGAACAAGTTATCATTTACAACTGCGACCTGGCCAAGATAAAGCAAAGCAGTGCGACAAAAACAACAACACAGAGTTACACATAAGCAAATATACAGTCAATAACACATTACAGAAATGTATGTACAGTGTGTGCTAATGTAGAAGAGTAGGGAGATAAGGCAAAAAAACAGGCCACAGAGGCGAAAGAATTACAATTATAATTTAGCATTAACAGTGGAGTGATAGATGTGCAGATGATGATGTGCAAGTAGAGATACTGAGGTGACAAAGCGCAAGAGGGTAAGTAATAATGTGGGGATGAGGTAGTTGGGTGTGCTATTTACAGATTGGCTATGTACAGGTACAGTGATCGGTAAGCTGCTCTGACAGCTGATGCTTAAAGTTAGAGAGGGAGATATGAGACTCCAGCTTCAGTGATTTTTGCAATTAATTCCACTCATTGGCATACCTGCTGGAGCACGTGCTACGGGTGGGTGCTGCTACGGTGACCAGTGAGCTGAGATAAGGCGGGGCTTTACCTAGCAGAGACTTTTCGACGACCTGGAGCCAGTGGGTTTGGCGACTAATATGTAGTGAGGGCCAGCCAACGAGAGCATACAGGTTGCAGTGGTGGATAGTATATGGGGCTTTGGTGACAACACGGATGGCACTGTGATAGACTACATCCAGTTCGCTGAGTAGAGTGTTGGAGGCTATTTTGTAAATGACATCGCCGAAGTCAAGGATTATTAGGATAGTCAGTTTAACGAGGGTATGTTTGGCAGCATAAGTGAAAGAGGCTTTGTTGTGAAATAGGACGCCAATTCTAGATTTCATTTTGGATTGGAGATGCCTAATGTGAGTCTGGAAGGAGAATTAACAGTCTAACCAGACACCTAGGTATTTGTAGTTGTCCACATATTCTAAGTGAGAACCGTCCAGAGTAGTGATGCTAGTCGGGCAGGAGGGTGCGGCAGCAATCGGTTGAAGAGCATGCACTTAGTTTTACTAGCAATTAAAAGCAGTTGGAGGCCACAGAAGGAGTGTTGTATGGCGTTGAAGCTCGTTTGGAGGTTTGTTAGCACAGTGTCCAAAGAAGGGCCAGATGTCTACAGAATGGTGTCGTCTGCGTAGAGGTGGATCAGAGAATCACCAGCAGCAAGAGCGACATCATTGATATATACAGAGAAAACAGTCGGTCCTAGAATTGAACTTTGTGGCAACCCCATAGCGGACATTAAGATTTGTATAAAACATGCTCAGGACATATGCATTGATGGCAGAACAGTTAGTCTTATCGCCTACTAATCCATAAAGGAAAGCCATTAAAACAAGTCAAATGTATCTTCTCAAAATGTAGTTATATTCAAATGCCTTTTTTCAATTAAGTGTGTTTTATCACTGGACAGGGCTGGTCTGTTTTGAACAGTGTACTTTGAGCTCCTATACAACTTCCAATCCTACCATGGAGATACTATTACATTATTAGAATTCCTAATTCTATGTTTCCAACCCATCTATGAAACTGCGTTCCATAATCAATAACGTAATAGGAACAATATTCGCCGAATAGACTGAAAAGGTGCACAGTGGATTCACTAACCCAAGCCCAGCTCATTTAATCCCTACCATTGTGTTGCTGAGTTATCATAATGATTCAGAAAATGTACATTATCCCAGGGGCATTGAAAGACAACATGTAAGTATGTCCCTCTTACTGCCCTGAATGATCCAACAGCTATTGTATGCAGTAATCATATTCCTATGAACCAGAGTTCTACTGTTAGCACTGAGGTGGTGTACCCTAGCAGGAAGTCTACGTTCTGCAGCTCACCCTCCACTAACATAAATAACCCAAGCATGTCTACCTCTGCCAAGCCTCCCAGTAAAGCAAGAAAAACAATCAAGCATCCCAGAAAAGTGTTAAAAATAGCCCATGTTAACTTTGTAGCTTAAGAAATATGGTTAACGAAATCAATAATTTGCTTGTAACAGACAACACTCATACTCTGACAGTCTATGAAACTCACTTAGATAATACCTTTGATGACACAGTGGTAGCAATACATGGTTATAAGATCTACAGAGAAGACAGAAATGCCAAAGGTGGATGTGTGGCTGTTTATATTCAGATCCACATTCCTGTAAAGCTTAGAGAGAATGTCAGTATCTGGATAACATGTATGAAATGCTTGACAATGTATGTGATATCAATAGAGAGGTATATTTGCCTTGGCAGCAGCTAATAGGGATCCATAACACATAGAAATACAAGCAGTGAGGTAAAATGGCTGAACTTTAGACATCATTCAACACTATCAGTCTCTCTATTAATAACATCTATTTTTATTTCAAGGATGTGCAATGTAAACGCTGAGCAGCCATATGTTTCAAATTGCAGTGCCTGATTTAAAGAGAGTCTACAGACTAAATGTGTGAGCAAAATGTGGTCTCTGTGAAACACCTATTGAAACAACGGTTCTTCAAAACAACGTTTTTGGTTAACCCTACACAGAATCTGAAAAGTGTGGTGTTCAATGTCCACACTTTGAACATAGTTATATTGAACATGGCCCTCATTTAATAAGACAGAGCCCTTCACCAATATATTGTAGTTATTTATTTTTCATATTCAATATTTCCTGCTGAATAATTGCTTACTATTATCATGAACTGCATTACTCCAATGTAATTCTTGTCATAGACATGAATAAAAACTGTTCACTTTCATTACGTTTTTCTGATTCATTTCAAAAGAGCAAAATTAAGAATCACCCAATGAAAATTGGGTCTTATGAAGGGAATCATTCAACCTTCTTCACAGTGTTTTCCCTGTACACCAAGTCAGAACCGTAGGATAAAAAAACGGGGCATATAAGCAGACAATGAAAGCTATTATAATATTCGATGATGACTTGTCTTACTCAAGAAAGCAAAAAATAGACAATTTTTGTATGCAGTTTTATTAACTCAATGTTTTTTTTTTACATTGTTTACAAACTGATATGTGAAACGTATTAATGCCAAATAACAAGTAAAACAGGCAACAACATAAAAAAGTTAAACAAATGCTAACTTTTTTGTTGTTGTGGTTAAACAGGTGGGGCTCAAAACAGGTGGGGCACACTCAGAAAACCGGTCGCCACTGGGTGGGTTCAAAATCAAATGCTCTCGAATAGAGGATAAATGAATCTGAGCAAATTCTACATCACCACAAATAGGATGCATTTCGCTGCCACAAATCACATATGAAACTGGGAACTTCCAGGCGCGGTTGTGGTGTCATAGGACGCGTTGGCGCAGCACCTGTTGTGGTTGAGTTGATTGAAAAATGCCTGTATTGTTTGTGCTCCAGGAACACAGCGCATGCGCACGTGAGATCGTGGGAGTGGAGCTTCGCTACAAACTGGTGCCGATGTAAAAATTCCTCGACACCATGGTCAAGCTGTGACAAAGTCGACTGCAGAGTCAAGCGGTGAGGAAGAAACGGCCTGTTGGACAACCTCATAATCATTATTGGAGACATGTGACATGTTCCTGAGGCTGGCTAATAGATTGATGATGATATAATTACTGACTGACTGATTTATTTATATGTGAAGGCTATGTATTTATTTATTTATAACACTATTAATTGACATAATACATGCATCTATTATCATATTGTTTTTTTAATTCATTTATATATTCAGTCATCCATTTATTCATCCATTCAGTCTTTCATGCATTCATTTGTTTATAGTCAATCTACAGTTCAAAACAACACCATAGTGGTCACTCAACCACTATTCTGGTAAATAGATGAGGGATGGGGTTCCAGAAAAGTAACCGCTGTCAGAGAGCTATTGATTCAAGTAATGACCATCCAAGAGATCAACATTATAGTTTCAACTACATTTTCAAGCTATACAGTGTTTGTTTAGATGTATATTGTTTCAAACAATGTCATAAAAAAATTTATTTGGGTTCTGTTGAGGTAAGACTGGTGGACTGAGCTCATGAGGCCTTTAAAAGTTATATATTCTTCAAGATTCAATAGGTAGCCTGTGTATCATTCATTTAAAAGTCCAAAATTGGATGTAGCAATCACAGAAACTAAGCATATCCAAGACGATGAGATGTAGCATTATTAGGAATTAAGATTTAGGTATTTTTCTACTAAGCCTACGATAATGTTATCACAACACGTTAGCACATTGGTTAATTTAATTTATCGTAAGTAATAAATGGTCAAATGTTAATGTTAGCCTGATTATTCAGATACACACGTCATAAAATGCTGGTTAATTTCTATATAATCTTCAATTAATATCAACAGTTTAATTCGAATGTATAGACATGAATGGGATTAAAGACAGAAGATGCAAACAGAACGAGATCATATTAAATTATCATCTCTCACTCCCTCTCTCACAGACACACGCACGCAGACACACAGAGAGTGAGAAACAAACAAATAAGCAAATAGCAGTTTTGTGATGAACAAACAAACATGGTAGTAGGCCTTCCCTTAGTCCATAAAAGTGCTATTAGTTTAATTTTGGTGTTGAGAAAGACATGAAGAGGTCTACTGCATTCATTGTGAAGTTATGCGCGCTCTCTCTCTCTCTATCTCTCTCTCTCTCTCTCTCTCTCTCTCTCTCTCTCTCTCTCTCTCTCTCTCTCTCTCTCTCTCTCTCTCTCTGTCTCTCTTCCCTGTCTCTCTTCCCTGTCTCTCTTAGCAACGTTTGAGCCTCTGAGTTACATTTTTTAAACCTACTTAGGACAATGTGCCTCCTATGAAGGAAAACTCGAAACATGATGAGAGGGAAGTGGAGCACACGAAAAGAGAAATCCGGTCTTGCGGTTCACTTGGCAAAACTTTCCCAAATTCATTCATTTCAACTCTTAATTTAGCGAGACACCCTTTCACTTTTTGTACATTCTTTCAATCCTCACTATTTAAGTTAATCCGCAGATATGGATTCAGAACACAAACCACATTCTGACTGGAGGAAATTTGCAATATACTGGCAACAGGTAAGTCAACAACATGCTATCATTTGATCATTGCTTCAGGCTTCAATTAATTATTTTCAGGATTATATTCAACTAACAATGACCATCTTCAGCAGATCATCTAACTACCCTAAGAATGGCAATTCAGACTATCACTTGGATGAGCGCCTTCCTCTGCCTCGTGCAAGTTTTCTCGATGCCCATGCCTTGCCAGCTACAAGGACAGCTGGTGCGAACAACCCACAACCTACTGAGAGACATGGTACATTTTTTAAATTACTTTGACTTGAGATGTATTATCCAACTATGTTTAACTGAATAGCTCAACGGGAACAATGTGTTTTCTCTTTCTTTCAGGGGGGTCATTTTCCTCTGGAGTGCCTGCAGGAGAATGTCGTCATGTCATTCCCAGCCACCGCATTTGCAACCTCCGGCGCGCCACAGGTAAGGGCACGCGAGCATATCCAAGTGTTCTTTACAGCATGAAAGAGTATTTGCATCCGTTAGGATTAGAAAATAGAAATCTTTAAACTGCCATTTATGTTATTTGAAATTATTGCTGTGGTCCGTTTCAGTTGAGCAGCAGTGGTGCGAAGGCAATTTATGAGACATTGAAGAACATCGACACATTGTTTGGAACTGACGAACTGCCGACGATGTGGGACCAACAGAAGTTGGAGTATTTTCAGAACATTATCTACCGTCAGATTGAAGAGAGCAAATGTGTGAGTACCTACCTATGCCAATACAGATAGCTTAACTTTTTAAGTGTGTTATGGTGACATTTGAATTATTTTCTTATTGTGTCAGATGATGGGGAGTGTGGATACACGTGATTATCTAGTCAGGGCAAAGTTGCTGAATACGTACTTTATGAACATCGCAGCTGTCCTAAAATAAAAAGTAGGGTACAAGCAAATACACTATAATGGATGTATTTTAATTATTATTCATCGCCTGCCTCTTTCTTTCTTTCTGTCAGATGATGGGCAGTGTGGATACAAGTGATTATCCCATCAGGGCAGAGGGCCTGAAGACGTACTTTGGGAACATTGCAGCAGTCCTAAAAGAAAAGGTAGAATATAGGTTGAAAACAAATAGACACATTGTTTTGATAATATCTCTACATTGGACAATATTACCCTACATTGCCCTAACAGTCTATTTTTATTTTCACAGAATTTCAGTTACTGCGCCTGGGAAGTGGTTCGAAAAGAGCTCCTGTACACCCTAGAATTCATTCTGAAACACAACTCTGATAGCCTTCTGTGGTCCAACAGAACATGAATTTGAACTTGCAGATCTTTTTTACTATTGTGTTTTACAATTGTGCTTGATTGTGCTTAAAAGCCTTCTATTCTACAATCATGCAATGTGCAATGTCAAACAGCAATATTATACAAGTATTTATTTATTTATCAAGATTATTTATTAATGTAGGCCTATTTATGAATGTATTTATTTATCTATTTGAAATTCGTGCCTGTTGTTGCTCTTCATCAAATGTTAAGTTAATAAAAAAATTATACTTTTATTAAATATTGTTAATCTGAGTGCTCATTCTGTATCCAAGTCTGTCGTTGTGTTTTTATGTATTTATTTTTTATTTCACCTTTATTTAACCAGGTAGGCCAGTTGAGAACAAGTTATCATTTACAACTGCGACATTGTCAAGATGAAGCAAAGCAGTGCGACAAAAACAACAACACAGAGTTACACATAAACAAACGTACAGTCAATAACACGTTAGAAAAATGTATGTAGAGTGTGTGCAAATGTAGAAGAGTAGGGAGAAAAGGCAATAAATAGGCCAAAGGGGAGAAATAATACCTGCCGGAGCACGTGCTACGGGTGGGTGTTGCTATGGTGACCAGTGATCTGAGATAAGGTGGGGCTTTACCTAGCAAAGACTTATAGATGACCAAATGTAATTCTTTGCATAGACTTGTAGGAAAAATGTTCACTTTCATGACGTTTTTCTGATTAATTTCACAATAGCATAATTAAGAATCACCCATTGAGAATTAGGGCTTATAAAGGGAATCATTCAACCTTATTCACAGTGTTTTCCTTATACACCAAGCCAGAACCTTGGGATTATAAAACGGGGCTTATAAACAGACAATGAAAGCTCTTACGATTTTCGATGATGACATTTCTCTAAAACAGACTATAGGCTACATGTGCACCAGAACACGTATGCTAAATTATGAGGGGAAATGGGACAAAATTAGTATTCAAATTTTGTCATCAATCTTTGTCATCCAAGTCTGGTATTCTCTGGATTTATGGTGCTTTCAAGACAACTGGGAACTCAGAAAAAAAACAAAGTCGAATCATGACGTCAGTAATCTTCATGTCAGAGGTCTGGAAAGAGGCCCGAGTTCCCGACTTGCAGTTCTGAGTTAGATGACCGTTCAAACCCTATTTTCTCAGTCAGAGCTAGTTTGTTTCAGAGATCCGAGTTGTCTTGAACTCACTGAAGTCTGAGATTTCACAGCTCAGAGTTTCCAGTTGTTTTGAACACGGCAGAAGTCGTGCTGGATTGACAGCATGGCCAATGTTGAATATTTATCCTTTTAAGCTTGGAAAAGAGAACCTTAAACCCAGACTTGGACCGCACACCCACAGCCACTGATTCCTTCCAATCCACTCATTGTTAAATTTGCGATTTCCAACTTCTTGTGCAAGGTAGTGTTTGTTTGTGGCTGGCTGGCTGCCACACCACCACAGAAATCACTGAGCTAGGATGAAAAACCTGCATTTTGGAACTGCCTTACTCAAGAAAGCAAAAATGGGACAATGTTTGTATGCAGCTTTATTAACTCAATGATTCTTGTTATTTTTTTTACATTGTTTATAAACTGATATGTGAAACGTATTAATGCCAAAATAACAAGTTAAACAGGCAACAACAAAAAAAGATAATCAAATGTTTAATCTGAACAAATTCTACATCACCACAAATAGGATGCATTTCGCTGCCACAAATCACATATGAAACTGGGAACTTCCAACCGTCGTTGTGGTGTCATGGGACGCGTTGGCAGCGCACCTGCTGTGGTTGAGTTGAGTGAAGAAATAAAATGTATATATATATATATTTTTTTTTTTTTGTGTTCTCCAGTGTTATGTTTGTTCCTTATATAATGACAAACCGGGACGTAGGTTTAACTACTTTTAATGAACATATACTTCAGCTAGAAAACTCCATGTTTAGCCATGCAAGGCATTCTTTATCCATCTCCCGCGCCCGCATAGCCTACTGGGTAACGTAGTCTAAATGTTATTAACACATAACAACACATCTTCTTTCCTTTAAAACCTCTCTTATTAAAAGAAAACTAATTTTCTATGTAACTACACATGTCACATCACATTTGTTTCCTCAACCTGCATAACATGCAATTTTCAATAACACACATTTCTTTCCCCAAATATTTTTTTCCTTAAAAAAATAATATATATTTTTTTCAACTAAATATAGTCTGTCCAACAATACTCTATTGTGGCTCTATTTCTTTTCACATTAACAAAACATTCAGTCCAGATGACCCTTTTTTGTAAAAAAAAAAAATATATATATATTTTTTTTAGCAATTTTCAATAAGCCTTTCAGGGGCTCTGACAGTCCTTTTTGGTCGTTCTGCTGAAGTGCTTCCTGAAACAGTTGGACAGCGTTCATTGTCAGTCAGGGTGTTCTGACTGAATCGTCCATTTCTAAAGACATTTGATGCTTCAGCAGTATCCTCCTGATGATCCTCAGTCCCTTGTGTGAATGGCTGAAGCCTTAGATCCACTCTGTTTCGTCTCAGTTGTGATCCCTGCTCCGTTTGGATCTCATAGGATCGCGGTGCAACTTCTCTCTGCACACACCCTTGCTGCATCCAGGTTCCTCTAGTGATGTCTCGGAGTCGTACATGATCTCCAGGTTTCAGTTCAGGTAAGTATCTTGCACTTTTGTCATGTGACCAACAGGGGGTTCTAGGTGAGTTTGGTGCTGACTCACCTGGGGTCACCGAGAAGTGTTCCGCCTGCCCTCTCGACTCCCAGACAGGCTCCCCCAGCACCGGTGTGTCCTCTCCGAGCTGGTGCAGGAGGAGCCTCCTCCTCCGGTACCCCTCGGCACGGCCCCCCCTAACTCCATCGGAATGGGAGCGGGAGCGCTAGGTAGTGGAACAGACAGGACCCTCTCCGAACACCCGCGGGCAGCCAGCAGATTGTCCAGCCGGATAGACATGTCTATTAGTTCGTCGAGGGAGAGAGCGGCGTCCCGACACGCTAGCTCCCTGCGGACGTCCTCCCGGAGACTACACCGGTAGTGGTCTATCAGGGCCCTGTCGTTCCACCCAGCCCTAGCGGCCAAGGTCCGGAACTTTAACGCGAAATCATGCGCGCTCCTCCTCTCCTGCCTAAGATGGAATAGTCTCTCACCCGCCGCTCGGCCCTCTGGAGGGTGGTCAAATACTGGATAGTGCTCCTTTGCCGAGTCTGGACCATTCCAGACCGCGTTGGCCCACTCCAGAGCACGACCCGTCAGGCAGGAGACGAGGGCACTCACCCTCTCCTCATCCGAGGGAGTTGGTTTCACGGTAGCCAGGTACAGCTTGAGTTGGAGCAAAAAACCCTGGCACCCAGCCATTATTATTTACCCTCTTGCTCTTTTGCACCCCAGTATCTCTACTTGCACATCTATCACTCCAGTGTTAATGCTAAATTGTAATTGTAATTATTTCGCCTCTATGGCCTGTTTTTTGCCTTATCTTCCTACTCTTCTACATTTACACACACTGTACATACATTTTCTATTGTGTTATTGACTGTAAGTTTGTTTAAGTGTAACTCTGTGTTCTTGTTTTTGTCGCACTGCTTTGCTTCATCTTGGCCATGTCGCAGTTGTAAATGATAACTTGTTCTCAACTGGTTAAATAAAGGTTAAATACAAAATAAATACATAAAAACACAACGACAGACTTGGATACAGAATGAGCACTCAGATTAACAATATTTAATAAAAGTATAATTTTTTTATTACCTTAACATTTGATGAAGAGCAACAACAGGCACGATTTTCAAATAGATAAATAAATACATTCATAAATAGGCCTACATAAATAAATAATCTTGATAAATAAATAAATACTTGTATAATATTGCTGTTTGACATTGCACATTGCATGATTGTAGAATAGAAGGCTTTTAAAATCAAGCACAATTGTAAAACACAATAGTAAAAAAGATCTGCAAGTTCAAATTCATGTTCTGTTGGACCACAGAAGGCTATCAGAGTTGTGTTTCAGAATGAATTCTAGGGTGTACAGGAGTTCTTTTCGAACCACTTCCCAGGCGCAGTAACTGAAGTTCTGTGAAAATAAAAATAAACTGTTAGGGCAATGTAGGGTAATATTGTCCTATGTAGAGATATTATCAAAACAATGTGTCTATTTGTTTTCAACCTATATTCTACCTTTTCTTTTAGGACTGCTGCAATGTTCCCAAAGTACGTCTTCAGGCCCTCTGCCCTGATGGGATAATCACTTGTATCCACACTGCCCATCATCTGCCAGAAAGAAAGAAAGAGGCAGGCGATGAATAATAATTAAAATGCATCCATTGTAGTGTATTTGCTTGTACCCTACTTTTTATTTTAGGACAGCCGCGATGTTCATAAAGTACGTATTCTGCGCCTTTGACCTGACTAGATAATCATGTGTATCCACACTCCCCATCATCTGACACAAGAAGAAAATAATTCAAATGTCACCATACCACACTTAAACAGTTAAACTATCTGTATTGGAATAGGTAGGTACTCACACATTTGCTCTCTTCAATCTGACGGTAGATAATGTTCTGAAAATACTCCAACTTCTGTTGGTCCCACATCGTCGGCTGTTCGTCAGTTCCAAACAATGTGTCGATGTTCTTCAATGTCTCATAAATTGCCTTCGCACCACTGCTGTTCAACTGAAACGGACAACAGTAATAATTTCAAATAACATAAATGGCAGTTTAAAGTTTTATACTTTCTAATACTAACGGTTTCAAATACTCTTTCATGCTGTAAAGAACACTTGGATATGCTCGCGTGCCCTTACCTGTGGCGCGCCGGAGGTTGCAAATGCGGTGGCTGGGAATGACATGACGACATTCTCCTGCAGGCACTCCAGAGGAAAATGACCCCCCTGAAAGAAAGAGAAAACACATTGTTCACGTTGAGCTATTCAGTTAAACGTAGTTGGATAATACATCTCAAGTCAAAAGTAATTTAAAAAATGTACCATGTCTCTCAGTAGGTTGTGGGTTGTTCGCACCAGCTGTCCTTGTAGCTGGCAAGGCATGGGCATCGAGAATACTTGCGCGAGGCAGAGGAAGGCGCTCATCCAAGTGATAGTCTGAATTGCCATTCTTAGGGTAGTTAGATGATCTGCTGAAGATGGTCATTGTTAGTTGAATATAATCCTGAAAATAATTAATTGAAGCCTGAAGCAATGATCAAATGATAGCATGTTGTTGACTTACCTGTTGCCAGTATATTGCAAATGTCCTCCAGTCAGAATGTGGTTTGTTGTCTGATCCCATATCTGCGGATTAACTTAAATAGTGAGGATTGAAAGGATGTACAAAAAGTGAAAGGGTGTCTCGCTAAATTAAGAGTTGAAATGAATGAATTTGGGAAAGTTTTGCCAAGTGAACCGCAAGACCGGATTTCTCTTTTCGTGTGCTCCACTTCCCTCTCATCATGTTTCGAGTTTTCCTTCATAGGAGGCACATTGTCCTAAGTAGGTTTAAAAAATGTAACGTTGCTAAGAAAGACAGGGAGAAGGAGAGAGAGAGAGAGAATCGACCGCATAACTTTACAATGAATGCAGTCGACCTCTTCATGTCTTTCTCAACACCAAAATTAAACTAATAGCACTTTTATGAACTAAGGGAAGACCTACTACAATGTTTGTTTGTTAATTACAAAACTGCTATTTGCATGTTTGTTTGTTTCTCACTCTCTCTCTGTGTGTCTGTGTGCGTGTGTCTGTGAGAGAGGGAGTGAGAGATGATCATTTAATATGATCTCGTTCTGTTTGCATCTTCTGTCTTTAATCCCATTCATGTCTATACATTCGAATTAAACTGTTGATATTAATTGAAGATTATATAGAAATTAACCAGCATTTTTATGACGTGTGTATCTGAATAATCAGGCTAACATTAACATTTGACCTTTTATTACTTACGATAAATTAAATTAACCAATGTGCTAACGTGTTGTGATAACATTATCGTAGGCTTAGTAGAAAAATACCTAAATCTTAATTCCTAATAATGCTACATCTCATCGTCTTGGATATGCTTAGTGAAAGGGGCAATTTCTGTGATTGCTACATCCAATTTTGGACTTTTAAATGAATGATACACAGGCTACCTATTGACTCTTGAAGAATATATAACTTTTAAAGGCCTCATGAGCTCAGTCCACCTGTATTACCTCAACAGAACCCAAAATGTACTTTTTTATGACATTGTTTGAAACAATATACATCTAAACAAACACTGTATAGCTTGAAAATGTAGTTGAAACTATAATGTTGATCTCTTGGATGGTCATTACTTGAATCAATAGCTCTCTGACAGCGGTTACTTTTCTGGAACCCCATCCCTCATCTATTTACCAGAATAGTGGTTGAGTGACCACTATGGTGTTGTTTTGAACTGTAGATTGCCTATAAACAAATGAATGCATGAAAGACTGAATGGATGAATACATGAATGACTGAATATATAAATGAATGAAAAAAAACTATATGATAATAGATGCATGTATTATGTCATTTAATAGTGTTATAAATAAATAAATACATAGCCTTCACATATAAATAAATCAGTCAGTCAGTAAAAATATCATCAATCTATTAGCCAGCCTCAGGAACATGTCACATGTCTCCAATAATGATTATGAGGTTGTCCAACAGACCTCTGCTTCCTCACCGCTTGACTCTGCAGTCGACTTCGTCACAGCTTGACCATGTTGTCGAGGAATTTTTTAAACTGCACCAGTTTGTAGCGAAGCTCCGCTCCCACGATCTCACATGCGCATGCGCTGTGTTCCTGGAGCACAAGCAATACATGCATTTTTTCAGTCAACTCAACCACAACAGGTGCTGCGCCAACGCGTCCTACGACACCACAACCGCGCCTGGAAGTTCCCAGTTTCATATGTGATTTGTGGCAGCGAAATGCATCCTATTTGTGGTGATGTAGAATTTGCTCAGATTAATTTATCCTCTATTCGAGAGCATTTCATTTTGAACCCACCCAGTGTCAACCGGTTTTCTGAGTGTGCCCCACCTGTTTTGAGCCCCACCTGTATAACCACAACAACAAAAAAGTTAGCATTTGTTTAACTTTTTTATGTTGTTGCCTGTTTGACTTGTTATTTGGCATTAATACGTTTCACATATCAGTTTGCAAACAATGTAAAAAAAAACATTGAGTTAATAAAACTGCATACAAAAATTGTCTATTTCTTGCTTTCTTGAGTAAGACAAGTCATCATCGAATATTATAATAGCTTTCATTGTCTGCTTATATGCCCCGTTTTTTTATCCTACGGTTCTGACTTGGTGTACAGGGAAAACACTGTGAATACGGTGATTCTTAATTTTGCTCTTTTGAAATTAATCAGAAAAACGTAATGAAAGTGAACTGTTTTTATTCATGTCTATGAAAATAATTACATTGGAGTAATGCAGTTCATGATAATAGTAAGCAATTATTCAGCAGGAAATATTGAATATGAAAAACAAATAACTCTATAATATATTGGTGAAGGGCTCTGTCTTATTAAATGAGAGCCATATTCAATATAACTATGTTCAAAGTGTGGACATTGAACACCACACTTTTCAGATTCTGTGTAGGAATAACCAAAAATGTTGTTTTGAAGAACCGTTGTTTCAATAGGTGTTTCACAGAGACCACATTTTGCTCACACATTTAGTCTGTAGACTCTCTTTAAATCAGGCACTGCAATTTGAAACACATGGCTGTTCAGCGTTTACATTGCACATCCTTGAAATAAAAATAGATGTTATTAATAGAGAGACTGATAGTGTTGAATGAAGTCTAAAGTTCAGCCATTTTACCTCACTGCTTGTATTTCTATGTGTTATGGATCCCTATTAGCTGCTGCCAAGGAAAATATACCTCTCTATTGATATCACATACATTGTCAAGCATTTCATACATGTTATCCAGATACTGACTGTTAGCACTTGGTGGTCTATAGCAGCTTCCCACCAGAATGGGCTTTATGGGAGGCAGATGAACCTGTAGCCATATTACTTCAACAGTATTTAACATGAGACCCTCTCTAAACTTTACAGGAATGTGGATCTGAATATAAACAGCCACACATCCACCTTTGGCATTTCTGTCTTCTCTGTAGATCTTATAAACATGTATTGCTACCACTGTGTCATCAAAGGTATAACCTAATGAGTTTCAGAGATTGTTAGAATACGAGTGTCGTCTGTTACTAGCAAATTAGTGATTTCGTTAATCATGTTTCATAAAATACAAAGTTAACGTGGGCTATTTTTAACACTTTCCTTACTTTACTGGGAGGCTTGGCAAAGGTAGACATGCTTGGGTTATTTATGTTAGTGGAGGGTGAGCTGCAGAACGTAGACTTCCTGCTAGGGTACACCACCTCAATGCTAACAGTAGAACTCTGGTTCATAGGAATATGATTACTGCATACAATAGCTGTAGGATCATTCAGGACAGTAAGAGGGACATACTTACATGTTGTCTTCCAATGCCCCAGAGATAATGTACATTTGCTGAATCATTATGATAACTCAGTGACACAATGGTAGGGATTAAATGAGCTGGGCTTAGTTTAGTGAATTCACTGTGCACCTTTTCAGTCTATTCAGCGAATATTCTTCCAATTACGTTATTGATTGTGGAACACAATTTCATAGATGGGTCGGAACCATAGAATTAGGAATTCTAATAATGTAATAGTATCTCCATGGTAGGAATGGAAGTTGTATAGGAGCTCAAAGTACACTGTTCAAAACAGACCGCCCTGTCCAGTGATAAAACACACTTCATTGAAAAAATGCATTTGAATATAACTACATTTTGAGAAGATACATTTGACTTGTTTTAATGGCTTTCCTTTATGGATTAGTAGGCGATAAGACTAATTGTACTGCCATGTGTGAAAACTTCCTGAGCATGTTTAATACATATCTTAATGTCCACTATGGGGTTGCCACAAAGTTCAATTCTAGGACCGACTGTTTTCTCTGTATATATCAATGATGTCGCTCTTGCTGCTGGTGATTCTCTGATCCACCTCTACGCAGACGACACCATTCTGTAGACAACTGGCCCTTCTTTGGACACTGTGCTAACAAACCTTCAAATGAGCTTCAACGCCATACAACACTACTTTCGTGGCCTCCAACTGCTTTTAAATGCTAGTAAAACTAAGTGCATGCTCTTCAACCGATTTCTGCCGCACCCTCCTGCCCGACTAGCATCACTACTCTGGACGGTTCTCACTTAGAATATGTGGACAACTACAAATACCTAGGTGTCTGGTTAGACTGTTAATTCTCCTTCCAGACTCACATTAGGCATCTCCAATCCAAAATGAAATCTAGAATTGGCGTCCTATTTCACAACAAATCCTCTTTCACTTATGCTGCCAAACATACCCTCGTTAAACTGACTATCCTACTAATCCTTGACTTCGGCGATGTCATTTACAAAATAGCCTCCAACACTCTACTCAGCGAACTGGATGTAGTCTATCACAGTGCCATCCGTGTTGTCACCAAAGCCCCATATACTATCCACCACTGCAACCTGTATGCTCTCGTTGGCTGGCCCTCACTACATATTAGATGTCAAACCCACTGGCTCCAGGTCATCTATAAGTCTTTGCCCCAGTAAAGCCCCGCCTTTTGTCAGCTCACTGGTCACCATAGCAACACCCACCCGTAGCACGTGCTCCAGCAGGTATGCCAATGAGTGGAATTAATTGCAAAAATCCCTGAAGCTGGAGTCTCATATCTCCCTCTCTAACTTTAAGCATCAGCTGTCAGAGCAGCTTACCGATCACTGTACCTGTACATAGCCAATCTGTAAATAGCACACCCAACTACCTCATCCCCATATTATTATTTACCCTCTTGCGCTTTGTCACCTCAGTATCTCTACTTGCACATCATCATCTGCACATCTATCACTCCAGTGTTAATGCTAAATTGTAATTGTAATTCTTTCGCCTCTGTGGCCTGTTTTTTGCCTTATCTTCCTACTCTTCTACATTTGCACACACTGTACATACATTTTTCTATTGTGTTATTGACTGTATATTTGCTTATGTGTAACTCTGTGTTGTTGTTTTTGTCGCACTGCTTTGCTTTATCTTGGCCAGGTCGCAGTTGTAAATGATAACTTGTTCTCAACTGGCCTACCTGGTTAAATAAAGGTGAAATAAAAAATAAATACATAAAAACACAACAACAGACTTGGATACAGAATGAGCACTCAGATTAACAATATTTAATAAAAGTATAATTTTTTTATTAACTTAACATTTGATGAAGAGCAACAACAGGCACGATTTTCAAATAGATAAATAAATACATTCATAAATAGGCCTACATAAATAAATAACCTTGATAAATAAATAAATACTTGTATAATATTGCTGTTTGACATTACACATTGCATGATTGTAGAATAGAAGGCTTTTAAGCACAATCAAGCACAATTGTAAAACACAATAGTAAAAAAGATCTGCAAGTTCAAATTCATGTTCTGTTGGACCACAGAAGGCTATCAGAGTTGTGTTTCAGAATGAATTCTAGGGTGTACAGGAGCTCTTTTCGAACCACTTCCCAGGCGCAGTAACTGAAATTCTGTGAAAATAAAAATAAACTGTTAGGGCAATGTAGGGTAATATTGTCCTATGTAGAGATATTATCAAAACAATGTGTCTAGTTGTTTTCAACCTATATTCTACCTTTTCTTTTAGGACTGCTGCAATGTTCCCAAAGTACGTCTTCAGGCCCTCTGCCCTGATGGGATAATCACTTGTATCCACACTGCCCATCATCTGCCAGAAAGAAAGAAAGAGGCAGGCGATGAATAATAATTAAAATACATCCGTTATAGTGTATTTGCTTGTACCCTACTTTTTATTTTAGGACAGCCGCGATGTTCATAAAGTACGTATTCAGCGCCTTTGCCCTGACTAGATAATCACGTGTATCCACACTCCCCATCATCTGACACAAGAAGAAAATAATTCAAATGTCACCATAACACACTTAAACAGTTAAGCTATCTGTATTGGCATAGGTAGGTACTCACACATTTGCTCTCTTCAATCTGACGGTAGACAATGTTCTGAAAATACTCCAACTTCTGTTGGTCCCACATTGTCGGCAGTTCGTCAGTTCCAAACAATGTGTCGATGTTCTTCAATGTCTCATAAATTGCCTTCGCACCACTGCTGCTCAACTGAAACGGACAATAGCATTAATTTCAAATAACATAAATGGCAGTTTAACGTTTTATACTTTCTAATCCTAACGGTTTCAAATACTCTTTCATGCTGTAAAGAACACTTGGATATGCTCGCGTGCCCTTACCTGTGGCGCGCCGGAGGTTGCAAATGCGGTGGCTGGGAATGACATGACGACATTCTCCTGCAGGCACTCTAGAGGAAAATGACCCCCCTGAAAGAAAGAGAAAACACATATTTCACGTTGAGCTATTCAGTTAAACGTAGTTGGATAATACATCTCAAGTCAAAAGTAATTAAAAAACTGTACCATGTCTCTCAGTAGGTTGTGGGTTGTTCGCACCAGCTGTCCTTGTAGCTGGCAAGGCATGGGCATCGAGAAAACTTGCACGAGGCAGAGGAAGGCGCTCATCCAAGTGATAGTCTGAATTGCCATTCTTAGGGTAGTTAGATGATCTGTTGAAGATGGTCATTGTTAGTTGAATATAATCCTGAAAATAATTAATTGAAGCCTGAAGCAATGATCAAATGATAGCATGTTGTTGATTTACCTGTTGCCAGTATATTGCAAATTTCCTCCAGTCAGAATGTGGTTTGTGTTCTGAATCCATATCTGCGGATTAACTTAAATAGTGAGGATTGAAAGGATGTACAAAAAGTGAAAGGGTGTCGCGCTAAATTAAGAGTTGAAATGAATGAATTTGGGAAAGTTTTGCCAAGTGAACCGCAAGACCGGATATCTCCTTTCGTGTGCTCCACTTCCCTCTCATCATGTTTCGAGTTTTCCTTCATAGGAGGTACATTGTCCTAAGTAGGTTTAAAAAATGTAACGTTGCTAAGAAAGACAGGGAGAAGGAGAGAGAGAGAGAGAATCGACCGCATAACTTTACAATGAATGCAGTCGACCTCTTCGTGTATTTCTCAACACCAAAATTAAACTAATAGCACTTTTATGAACTAAGGGAAGACCTACTACAATGTTTGTTTGTTAATTACAAAACTGCTATTTGCATGTTTGTTTGTTTCTCACTCTCTCTGTGTGTCTGTGAGAGAGGGAGTGAGAGATGATAATTTAATATGATCTCGTTCTGTTTGCATCTTCTGTCTTTAATCCTATTCATGTCTAAACATTCGAATTAAACTGTTGATATTAATTGAAGATTATATAGACATTAATCAGCATTTTATGACGTATGTATCTGAATAATCAGGCTAACATTAACATTTGACCATTTATTACTTACGATAAATTAAATTAACCAATGTGCTAATGTGTTGTGATAACATTATCGTAGGCTTAGTAGAAAAATACCTAAATCTTAATTCCTAATAACACTACATCTCATCGTCTTGGATATGCCTAGTTAAAGGGGAAATTTCTGCGAATGCTACATCCAATTTTGGACTTTTAAATGAATGATACACAGGCTACCTATTGACTCTTGAAGAATATATAACTTTTAAAGGCCTCATGAGCTCAGTCCACCTGTCTTACCTCAACAGAACCCCAAATGTACTTTTTTATGACATTGTTTGAAACAATATACATCTAAACAAACACTGTATAGCTTGAAAATGTAGTTGAAACTATAATGTTGATCTCTTGGATGGTCATTACTTGAATCAATAGCTCTCTGACAGCGGTTACTTTTCTGGAACCCCATCCCTCATCTATTTACCAGAATAGTGGTTGAGTGACCACTATGGTGTTGTTTTGAACTGTAGATTGCCTATTAACAAATGAATGCATGAAAGACTGAATGGATGAATAAATGGATGACTGAATATATAAATGAATGAAAAAAACTATATGATAATAGATGCATGTATTATGTCATTTAATAGTGTTATAAATAAATAAATACATAGCCTTCACATATACATAAATAATTCAGTCAGTAATTATATCAGCTGTCAATCTATTAGCCGGGATCAGAAACATGTCACATGTCTCCAATGATGATTATGTGGTTCTCCAACAGACCTCTTCTTCCTCATGGCTTGACTCTGCTGTCGAGTAATTTCTTGAGCTGCACCAGGTTGTCGCGAACCTCCACTCGCGTGATCTCCCATGCGCATGCGCCATGTTCCTGGAGAGCACACAATACATATATTTTCAACCACAGCAGGTGCTTTGACACCACAACGGCGCTTGGAAGTTCCCAGTTTCATATGTGATTTGTGGCAGCGAAATGCATCCTATTTGTGGTGATGTAGAATTTGCTCAGATTCATTTATCCTCTATTCGAGAGCATTAGATATTGGACCCACCCAGTGGCGACCGGTTTTCCAAGCGAGCCCCACCTGTTTTGAGCCCCACCTGTTTAACCACAACAACAAAAAAGTTAGCATTTGATTATCTTTTTTTGTTGTTGCCTGTTTAACTTGTTATTTTGGCATTAATATATTTCACATATCAGTTTATTAACAACGTTAAAAAACAACAACAATCATTGAGTTGATAAAGCTGCATACAAACATGTTCCCTTTTTTGCTTTCTCGAGTAAGGCAGTTCCAAAATGCAGGTGTTTTAGCCTAGCTCAATGATTTCTGTGGTGGTGTGGCAGCCAGCCAGCCACAAACAAACAAACACTGCACAAGAAGTTGGAAATCGCAAATTCAACAATGAGTGGATTGGAAGGAATCAGTGTCTGTGGGTGTTCGGTCCAAGTCTGGGTTTAAGGTTCTCTTTTCCAAGCTTAAAAGGATAAATATTCAACATTGGCCATGCTGTCAATCCAGCACGACTTCTGCCGTGTTCAAAACAACTGGAAACTCTGAGCTGTGAAATCTCAGACTTCAGTGAGTTCAAGACAACTCGGATCTCTGAAAAAAACTAGCTCTGACTGAGAAAATAGGTTTTGAACGGTCATCTAACTCATAATTGCAAGTCGGGAACTCGGGCTTTCTAGACCTCTGACGTGCAGATTACTGACGTCATGATTCGACTTTGTTTTTTTCAGAGTTCCCAGTTGTCTTGAAAGCACCATAAATCCAGAGAACACCAGACTTGGATGACAAAGATTGTTGACAAAATTTGAATACTAATTTTGTCTCATTTCATCTCATAACTTAGCATACGTGTTCTGGTGCACATGTAGCCTATAGTCTGTTTTAGAGAAATGTCATCATCGAATATCGTAAGAGCTTTCATTGTCTGTTTATAAGCCCCGTTTTATAATCCCAAGGTTCTGGCTTGGTGTATAAGGAAAACACTGTGAATAAGGTTGAATGATTCCCTTTAAAAGCCCTAATTCTCAATGGGTGATTCTTAATTATGCTATTGTGAAATTAAACAGAAAAACGTAATGAAAGTGAACATTTTTCATACAAGTCTATGCAAAGAATTACATTTGGCCATCTATAAGTCTTTGCTAGGTAAAGCCCCGCCTTATCTCAGCGCACTGGTCACCATAGCAACACCCACCCGTAGCACGTGCTCCGGCAGGTATTATTTCTCCCCTTTGGCCTATTTATTGCCTTACCTCCCTACTCTTCTACATTTACACACACTGTACATACATTTTTCTAACGTGTTATTGACTGTACGTTTGTTTGTGTAACTCTGTGTTGTTGTTTTTGTCGCACTGCTTTGCTTCATCTTGACAATGTCGCAGTTGTAAATGATAACTTGTTCTCAACTGGCCTACCTGGTTAAATAAAGGTGAAATAAAAAATAAATACATAAAAACACAACGACAGACTTGGATACAGAATGAGCACTCAGATTAACAATATTTAATAAAAGTATAATTTTTTTATTACCTTAACATTTGATGAAGAGCAACAACAGGCACGATTTTCAAATAGATAAATAAATACATTCATAAATAGGCCTACATAAATAAATAATCTTGATAAATAAATAAATACTTGTATAATATTGCTGTTTGACATTGCACATTGCATGATTGTAGAATAGAAGGCTTTTAAGCACAATTGTAAAACACAATAGTAAAAAAGATCTGCAAGTTCAAATTCATGTTCTGTTGGACCACAGAAGGCTATCAGAGTTGTGTTTCAGAATGAATTCTAGGGTGTACAGGAGCTCTTTTCGAACCACTTCCCAGGCGCAGTAACTGAAATTCTGTGAAAATAAAAATAAACTGTTAGGGCAATGTAGGGTAATATTGTCCTATGTAGAGATATTATCAAAACAATGTGTCTATTTGTTTTCAACCTATATTCTACCTTTTCTTTTAGGACTGCTGCAATGTTCCCAAAGTACGTCTTCAGGCCCTCTGCCCTGATGGGATAATCACTTGTATCCACACTGCCCATCATCTGACAGAAAGAAAGAAAGAGGCAGGCGATGAATAATAATTAAAATGAATCCATTATAGTGTATTTGCGTGTACCCTACTTTTTATTTTAGGACAGCCGCGATGTTACTAAAGTATGTATTCAGCGCATTTTCCCTGACTAGATAATCATGTGTATCCACACTCCCCATCATCTCACACAAGAAGAAAATAATTCAAATGTCACCATACCACACTTAAACAGTTAAGCTATCTGTATTGGCATAGGTAGGTACTCACACATTTGCTCTCTTCAATCTGACGGTAGACAATGTTCTGAAAATACTCCAACTTCTGTTGGTCCCACATTGTCGGCAGTTCGTCAGTTCCAAACAATGTGTCGATGTTCTTCAATGTCTCATAAATTGCCTTCGCACCACTGCTGCTCAACTGAAACGGACAACAGCATTAATTTCAAATAACATAAATGGCAGTTTAACGTTTTATACTTTCTAATCCTAACGGTTTCAAATACTCTTTCATGCTGTAAAGAACACTTGGATATGCTCGCGTGCCCTTACCTGTGGCGCGCCGGAGGTTGCAAATGCGGTGGCTGGGAATGACATGACGACATTCTCCTGCAGGCACTCCAGAGGAAAATGACCCCCCTGAAAGAAAGAGAAAACACATTGTTCCCGTTGAGCTATTCAGTTAAACGTAGTTGGATAATACATCTCA
Source organism: Salvelinus namaycush (assembly GCF_016432855.1). NCBI lineage: Eukaryota > Metazoa > Chordata > Actinopteri > Salmoniformes > Salmonidae > Salvelinus > Salvelinus namaycush. Next base: position 2,205,249 of record NC_052347.1, on the reverse strand, counting down.
AGTCAAAAGTAATTTAAAAACTGTACCATGTCTCTCAGTAGGTTGTGGGTTGTTCGCACCAGCTGTCCTTGTAGCTGGCAAGGCATGGGCATCGAGAAAACTTGCACGAGGCAGAGGAAGGCGCTCATCCAAGTGATAGTCTGAATTGCCATTCTTAGGGTAGTTAGATGATCTGCTGAAGATGGTCATTGTTAGTTGAATATAATCCTGAAAATAATTAATTGAAGCCTGAAGCAATGATCAAATGATAGCATGTTGTTGACTCACCTGTTGCCAGTATATTGCAAATTTCCTCCAGTCAGAATGTGGTTTGTGTTCTGAATCCATATCTGCGGATTAACTTAAATAGTGAGGATTGAAAGGATGTACAAAAAGTGAAAGGGTGTCGCGCTAAATTAAGAGTTGAAATGAATGAATTTGGGAAAGTTTTGCCAAGTGAACCGCAAGACCGGATTTCTCTTTTCGTGTGCTCCACTTCCCTCTCATCATGTTTCGAGTTTTCCTTCATAGGAGGCACATTGTCCTAAGTAGGTTTAAAAAATGTAACTCAGAGGCTCAAACGTTGCTAAGAGAGACAGGGAAGAGAGACAGGGAAGAGAGACAGGGAAGAGAGACAGGGAAGAGAGAGAGAGAGACAGGGCAGAGAGACAGGGCAGAGAGACGGGGAAGAGAGACAGGGAAGAGAGACAGGGAAGAGAGACAGGGAAGAGAGAGAGAGAGAGAGAAAAAGAGAGAGAGAGAGAGAGAGAGAGAGAGAGAGAGAGCATAACTTCACAATGAATGCAGTAGACCTCTTCATGTCTTTCTCAACACCAAAATTAAACTAATAGCACTTTTATGGACTAAGGGAAGGCCTACTACCATGTTTGTTTGTTTATCACAAAACTACTATTTGCTTGTTTGTTTGTTTCTCACTCTCTGTGTGTCTGTGTGCGTGTGTCTGTGAGAGAGGGAGTGAGAGATGATCATTTAATATGATCTCGTTCTGTTTGCATCTTCTGTCTTTAATCCCATTCATATCTATACATTCGAATTAAACTGTTGATATTAATTGAAGATTATATAGAAATTAACCAGCATTTTATGACGTGTGTATCTGAATAATCAGGCTAACATTAACATTTGACCATTTATTACTTACGATAAATTAAATTAACCAATGTGCTAACGTGTTGTGATAACATTATCGTAGGCTTAGTAGAAAAATACCTACATCTTAATTCCTAATAATGCTACATCTCATCGTCTTGGATATGCTTAGTTTCTGTGATTGCTACATCCAATTTTGGACTTTTAAATGAATGATACACAGGCTACCTATTGAATCTTGAAGAATATATAACTTTTAAAGGCCTCATGAGCTCAGTCCACCTGTCTTACCTCAACAGAACCCCAAATGTATTTTTTTATGACATTGTTTGAAACAATATACATCTAAACAAACACTGTATAGCTTGAAAATGTAGTTGAAACTATAATGTTGATCTCTTGGATGGTCATTACTTGAATCAATAGCTCTCAGACAGCGGTTACTTTTCTGGAACCCCATCCCTCATCTATTTACCAGAATAGTGGTTAAGTGACCACTATGGTGTTGTTTTGAACTGTAGATTGCCTATAAACAAATGAATGCATGAAAGACTGAATGGATGAATAAATGGATGACTGAATATATAAATGAATGAAAAAAAACTATATGATAATAGATGCATGTATTATGTCAATTAATAGTGTTATAAATAAATAAATACATAGCCTTCACATATAAATAAATCATTCAGTCAGTAATTATATCAGCTATCAATCTATTAGCCGGATCAGAAACATGTCACATGTCTCCAATGATGATTATGTGTTTGTCCAACAGACCTCTTTTTCCTCATGGCTTGACTCTGCTGTCGACGAATTTCTTGAACTGCACCAGGTTGTCGCGAACCTTCACTCGCGTGATCTCCCACGCGCATGCGCTATGTTCCTGGAGAGCACACAATACATATATTTTTTTCCCCACTCATTTCAACCACAGCAGGTGCTTTGACACCACAACGGCGCTTGGAAGTTCCCAGTTTCATATGTGATTTGTGGCAGCGAAATGCATCCTATTTGTGGTGATGTAGAATTTGCTCAGATTCATTTATCCTCTATTCGAGAGCATTAGATATTGGACCCACCCAGTGGCGACCGGTTTTCCAAGCGAGCCCCACCTGTTTTGAGCCCCACCTGTTTAACCACAACAACAAAAAAGTTAACATTTGATTATCTTTTTTTGTTGTTGCCTGTTTAACTTGTTATTTTGGCATTAATACATTTCACATATCAGTTTATTAACAATGTTAAAAAACAACAACAATCATTGAGTTGATAAAGCTGCATACAAACATTGTCCCATTTTTGCTTTCTTGAGTAAGGCAGTTCCAAAATGCAGGTGTTTTAGCCTAGCTCAGTGATTTCTGTTGTGGTGTGGCAGCCAGCCAGCCACAAACAAACAAACAAACACTACACAAGAAGTTGGAAATCTCAAATTCAACAATGAGTGGATTGGAAGGAATCAGTGTCTGTGGGTGTGCGGTCCAAGTCTGGGTTTAAGGTTCTCTTTTCCAAGCTTAAAAGGATAAATATTCAACATTGGCCACGCTGTCAATCCAGCACGACTTCTGCCATGTTCAAAACAACTGGAAACTCTGAGCTGTGAAATCTCAGACTTCAGTGAGTTCAAGACAACTCGGATCTCTGAAAAAAACTAGCTCTGACTGAGAAAATAGGGTTTGAACGGTCATCTAACTCATAATTGCAAGTCGGGAACTCGGGCTTTCTAGACCTCTGACATGAAGAATACTGACGTCATGATTCGACTTTGTTTTTTTCAGAGTTCCCAGTTGTCTTGAAAGCACCATCAATCCAGAGAACACCAGACTTGGATGACAAAGATTGATGACAAAATATGAATACTAATTTTGTCTCATTTCATCTCATAACTTAGCATACGTGTTCTGGTGCACATGTAGCCTATAGTCTGTTTTAGAGAAATGTCATCATCGAATATTGTAAGAGCTTTCATTGTCTGCTTATAAGCCCCGTTTTTTAATCCTAAGGTTCTGACTTGGTGTACAGGGAAAACACTGTGAATAAGGTTGAATGATCCCCTTTATAAGCTCCAATTCTCAATGGGTGATTCTTAATTATGCTATTGTGAAATTAATCAGAAAAGCGTAATGAAAGTGAACATTTTTCATACAAGTCTATGCAAAGAATTACATTTGGTCATCTATAAGTCTTTGCTAGGTAAAGCCCCGCCTTATCTCAGATCACTGGTCACCATAGCAACACCCACCCGTAGCACGTGCTCCGGCAGGTATTATTTCTCCCCTTTGGCCTATTTGTTGCCTTTTCTCCCTACTCTTCTACATTTGCACACACTCTACACAGATTTTTCTATTGTGTTATTGACTGTACGTTTTTTTACGTGTAACTCTGTGTTGTTGTTTTTGTCGCACTGCTGTGCTTTATCTTGGCCATGTCGCAGTTGTAAATGATAACTTGTTCTCAGCTGGCTTACCTGGTTAAATAAAGGTGAAATAAAAAAATTATATTATTAAAAACACCGACAGACTTGTATACAGATTAAGCACTCAGATGAACAATTTTTAAAAGTATAATTTTTTTATGAACTTAACATTTGACGAAGAGCAACAACAGGCACGATTTTCAAATAGATAAATAAATACATTCATAAATAGGCCTACATAAATAAATAACCTTGATAAATAAATAAATACTTGTATAATATTGCTGTTTGACATTGCACATTGCATGATTGTAGAATAGAAGGCTTTTAAGCACAATCAAGCACAATTGTAAAACACAATAGTAAAAAAGATCTGCAAGTTCAAATTCATGTTCTGTTGGACCACAGAAGGCTATCAGAGTTGTGTTTCAGAATGAATTCTAGGGTGTACAGGAGTTCTTTTCGAACCACTTCCCAGGCGCAGTAACTGAAATTCTGTGAAAATAAAAATAAACTGTTAGGGCAATGTAGGGTAATATTGTCCTATGTAGAGATATTATCAAAACAATGTGTCTATTTGTTTTCAACCTATATTCTACCTTTTCTGTTAGGACTGCTGCAATGTTCCCAAAGTACGTCTTCAGGCCCTCTGCCCTGATGGGATAATCACTTGTATCCACACTGCTCATCATCTGCCAGAAAGAAAGAAAGAGGCAGGCGATGAATAATAATTAAAATGCATCCATTGAAGTGTATTTGCTTGTACCCTACTTTTTATTTTAGGACAGCTGCGATGTTCATAAAGTACGTATTCAGCAACTTTGCCCTGACTAGATAATCACGTGTATCCACCTCTCCATCATCGAACACAAGAAGAAAATAATTCAAATGTCACCATAACACACTTAAAAAGTTATTTTAAAATATCTGTATTGGCATAGGTAGGTACTCACACATTTGCTCTCTTCAGTCTGACGGTAGATAATGTTCTGAAAATACTCCAACTTCTGTTGGTCCCACATCGTCGGCAGTTCGTCAGTTCCAAACAATGTGTCGATGTTCTTCAATGTCTCATAAATTGCCTTCGCACCACTGCTGCTCAACTGAAACGGACAACAACAATATTTTCAAATAACATAAATGGCAGTTTAACGTTTTATACTTTCTAATCCTAACGGTTTCAAATACTCTTTCATGCTGTAAAGAACACTTGGATATGCTCGCGTGCCCTTACCTGTGGCGCGCCGGAGGTTGCAAATGCGGTGGCTGGGAATGACATGACGACATTCTCCTGCAGGCACTCCAGAGGAAAATGACCCCCCTGAAAGAAAGAGAAAACACATTTTTCACGTTGAGCTATTCAGTTAAACGTAGTTGGATAATACATCTCAAGTCAAAAGTAATTTAAAAACTGTACCATGTTTGAGTTTGTTTGAGTTTATTTTATTTTTACAGGGACAGTGCACATTAATCAACGTTTCAGTAAAAGTGCCGGTTTTAGCCAGCCGGCTAATTTTCAACCCCAGTCCCTGGGCAGGTTATTAAAAACAATTACAATATGGACAATAGCAACATAGAACAAGACATAGCATACAGACATAGCAACATAGGACAAGCAAGACGTAGCATACAGACAGAGCAACATAGAACAAAAAGCAGCAAGACAAAATTCATAAAAGCAACAAAGTGTTTCCACACCTCACAAGTTAGACAACAGACATGGAAAGCGGCAACACACAGCTAGGGACCATGTTCACAAATCTGATTGACCTTAAGCCATGTCTTCAAGCATTTTGTGAAAGTGTGATATGTGGTGCAGTTATGTGTGTCTGATGGCAGTGTATTCCAGACATGGGAAGCTCTCACAGAAAAAGCGGATTTACTAAAGGTGCTTTTCCTTAGGGGAACTACACAGTCACCTCTCATGGCAGACCTTGTGGATCTGCTGCCATATGTTTGGGTTTTCTGTTTAACAAAAATACTGAGTGGAGGGGGAGCCAAGCCATTTAGGATCTTGAATACAAGACATGCATCAGTGTATTGCACAAGATTTTCCCAACTCAGGAGCTCATGCTTTCTGAGGATGTGACAGTGATGATGGCTATTGGGCTTCCTATCAAGCACTTTGAGAGCCTGTTTGTAGACAGACTGAATAGGTCTTACTGTTGTACAGCAAGCTTGGGCCCAACTAGTCAAGCAGTATGTTAAGTGGGGGAGTATCATAGATTTGAAGTACAGTTTTGCTACCTCTGTAGTCAAACAATTTCGAATATATCGGAAATTAGCTAGGTTGAATTTGGTTATTTGAATTACCTTTTTCACGTGCTTTTTAAAAGAGAGGTTGGAATCAAGTATGATGCCAAGGTACTTAAAATCAGATACCACCTGGAGCTTCTCCCCTGACACATAGACATCTGGCTCAGTAGCATCTGTTGCCCTCTTTGTGAAGAACATGCAAACAGTTTTTTTCACATTGAGATGCAAACACGAGTCACTGAGCCACTTTGTAACCTGGACCATTACAGTAGTGAGTTCTTGTGCAGCTTGTTGTTTGCTCTTTGCATGCACATATATCACTGTATCATCTGCATACATTTGAACTTCAGACCCAGTACAGACAGAAGGCAGATCATTAATGTACAGGCTGAACAGGAGGGGCCCCAGTATTGACCCTTGGGGCACGCCCACATCATAGCTAAGAGTGGGCGACAGCTCATTGCTCACTCTGACACACTGAGTTCTGCCTTCAAGGTATGATTTCATCCATCTCAAGGCATCAGGGGAAAAGTTAAACTTGGACAATTTTGTGATGAGAATCTCATGGTTAACAGTATCAAAAGCCTTCCTTAGGTCCAGAAACACAGCCCCAACAACGCCCCCTTTGTCCATCTTGGACTTCACATTTTCCAGAAGAAAGCAGTTGGCCGTTTCTGTGGAGTGTTTCGCTCTGAAGCCAAACTGCATGGAATGTAATGTGAAGGGGCTGTTGTTGAGGTGGGCAATCAGTTGTTCTGCTACACACTTTTCAACAACCTTTGACACCACAGGTAATATACTAATGGGCCTGTAGTTACTCACGTCAGCAGGGTCGCCTGATTTAAAGATGGCTGTTATTATGGCCGACTTCCATACCCTTGGAAACACCCCGAGACCAATAGATGTGTTGGTGACCTTAGTAATGGGGCCAATGAGTGACTCTTTGTAGTTTTTAAGAAAGGTAGAGTCCATCCCAAACACATCTTTGGCTTTAGAGTTCTTTAGTGAGCTAATCACCTTGTCCACCTTTGACTCAGAAACCTCCCTTATGATGAAGACAGGTTGAGCATCATTTACTAGCACTGAGCCCAAGAAACCAGTGGAGGGGTTCTGTGTCAGTACCCTGACAGAGTCAATAAAGTAGGAATTGAAGGCTATTGCTATTTCAACTGCATCCTGTGTTAGATTGTTATTCACCATGATTTCTAGTCTTTTTGCAGTGTTACTATGGTCTTTCCCTGTTAACTTTTTTAGATTCTCCCAGATCAGTTTAGAATTTCCCTTTGCTTCACCAATTATGTTAATAAAAAAGTTTGCCTTGGCCTGTCTGATTTCTTTCATCACCTTATTTCTCAACATGGTAAACCTACGTCTGTCATGCTCTAATTTGGATCTTAGGGCTATTTTTAGATAATAATCTCGTTCTTTCATCAATTTCCAGATTTCTCCATTTAGCCAAGGAAGAGTGCTCTTTTGGCCAGGTTTGGATTTGATTTTCTTTAGGAAACCATTTAATGTAGTCTGGATTGTGGATAGAAAAACTTGACTATCAGCTTCCACGTCTGCATAGGACAAGAGATCATTCCAGTTAATTCCCTTAATTGCATTTTCAAAATAGCTTAATTCACTCTTAGGTATTCTTAGTTGATCAGGCTTTCTAACAGTAGAGAGGTTAAACCTGCTCTTAGACAGCTTTCTGGCTATAAGTGTCAGATTATGATCAGATAGCCCAGTAACCATATTGAATGATTTAGTCACTCTCTCTGGTTTATTACTGAACACCAAATCAATCTGTGTTTTAGAGCAACAAGTCACCCTGGTTGGCCCTTTAACTAGCTGTGTAAGGTCAAAGGTATTAATGATCCGTTTGAGGGTTTTCCTACAACACTTGTCTTCATAATTAATGTTAAAATCTCCCATTAAGATGACCTCTTTCCCAAAATCACATTCCCTAAGCATGTTTTTAAACTGATCAAAAAACACACTTTTGGTGGAAGGTGGCCTATACATTCCAATATGGGTAGAAGACATTTGGGGAGATGTTTAGGCCAAAATATTCTAGTTCATTATCACATGACCACTCACTTTGTTTACATCGGATATGTTATTTAATATAAATTGTCATACCCCCTCCTCTTCCTTCAATCTTATCTCTCCTGAAAAAATAGTAGCCAGGCACAATCAAAGCAGCTGTCTCTCAGTAGGTTGTGGGTTGTTCGCACCAGCTGTCCTTGTAGCTGGCAAGGCATGGGCATCGAGAAAACTTGCACGAGGCAGAGGAAGGCGCTCATCCAAGTGATAGTCTGAATTGCCATTCTTAGGGTAGTTAGATGATCTTCTGAAGATGGTCATTGTTAGTTGAATATAATCCTGAAAATAATTAATTGAAGCCTGAAGCAATGATCAAATGATAGCATGTTGTTGACTCACCTGTTGCCAGTATATTGCAAATTTCCTCCAGTCAGAATGTGGTTTGTGTTCTGAATCCATATCTGCGGATTAACTTAAATTTTTATTTTTTTATTTTTTATTTATCCATTATTTTACCAGGTAAGTTGACTGAGAACACGTTCTCATTTGCAGCAACGACCTGGGGAATAGTTACAGGGGAGAGGAGGGGGATGAATGAGCCAATTGTAAACTGGGGATTATTAGGTGACCGTGATGGTTGAGGGCCAGATTGGGAATTTAGCCAGGACACCGGGGTTAACACCCCTACTCTTACGATAAGTGCCATGGGATCTTTAATGACCTCAGAGAGTCAGGACACCCGTTTAACGTCCCATCCGAAAGACGACACCTTATACAGAGCAGTGTCCCCAATCACTGCCCTGGGGCATTGGGATCTTTGTTTAGACCAGAGGAAAGAGTGCCTCCTACTGGCCCTCCAACACCACTTCCAGCAGCATCTGGTCTCCCATCCAGGGACTGACCAGGACCAACCCTGCTTAGCTTCAGAAGCAAGCCAGCAGTGGTATGCTAGTGAGGATTGAAAGGATGTACAAAAAGTGAAAGGGTGTCGCGCTAAATTAAGAGTTGAAATGAATGAATTTGGGAAAGTTTTGCCAAGTGAACCGCAAGACCGGATTTCTCTTTTCGTGTGCTCCACTTCCCTCTCATCATGTTTCGAGTTTTCCTTCATAGGAGGCACATTGTCCTAAGTAGGTTTAAAAAATGTAACTCAGAGGCTCAAACGTTGCTAAGAGAGACAGGGAAGAGAGACAGGGAAGAGAGACAGGGAAGAGAGACAGGGAAGAGAGACAGGGAAGAGAGAGAGAGAGACAGGGCAGAGAGACAGGGCAGAGAGACGGGGAAGAGAGACAGGGAAGAGAGACAGGGAAGAGAGACAGGGAAGAGAGAGAGAGAGAGAGAAAAAGAGAGAGAGAGAGAGAAAGAGAGAGCATAACTTCACAATGAATGCAGTAGACCTCTTCATGTCTTTCTCAACACCAAAATTAAACTAATAGCACTTTTATGGACTAAGGGAAGGCCTACTACCATGTTTGTTTGTTTATCACAAAACTACTATTTGCTTGTTTGTTTGTTTCTCACTCTCTGTGTGTCTGTGTGCGTGTGTCTGTGAGAGAGGGAGTGAGAGATGATCATTTAATATGATCTCGTTCTGTTTGCATCTTCTGTCTTTAATCCCATTCATATCTATACATTCGAATTAAACTGTTGATATTAATTGAAGATTATATAGAAATTAACCAGCATTTTATGACGTGTGTATCTGAATAATCAGGCTAACATTAACATTTGACCTTTTATTACTTACGATAAATTAAATTAACCAATGTGCTAACGTGTTGTGATAACATTATCGTAGGCTTAGTAGAAAAATACCTACATCTTAATTCCTAATAATGCTACATCTCATCGTCTTGGATATGCTTAGTTTCTGTGATTGCTACATCCAATTTTGGACTTTTAAATGAATGATACACAGGCTACCTATTGAATCTTGAAGAATATATAACTTTTAAAGGCCTCATGAGCTCAGTCCACCTGTCTTACCTCAACAGAACCCCAAATGTATTTTTTTATGACATTGTTTGAAACAATATACATCTAAACAAACACTGTATAGCTTGAAAATGTAGTTGAAACTATAATGTTGATCTCTTGGATGGTCATTACTTGAATCAATAGCTCTCAGACAGCGGTTACTTTTCTGGAACCCCATCCCTCATCTATTTACCAGAATAGTGGTTGAGTGACCACTATGGTGTTGTTTTGAACTGTAGATTGCCTATAAACAAATGAATGCATGAAAGACTGAATGGATGAATAAATGGATGACTGAATATATAAATGAATGAAAAAAACTATATGATAATAGATGCATGTATTATGTCAATTAATAGTGTTATAAATAAATAAATACATAGCCTTCACATATAAATAAATCATTCAGTCAGTAATTATATCAGCTATCAATCTATTAGCCGGATCAGAAACATGTCACATGTCTCCAATGATGATTATGTGTTTGTCCAACAGACCTCTTTTTCCTCATGGCTTGACTCTGCTGTCGACGAATTTCTTGAACTGCACCAGGTTGTCGCGAACCTTCACTCGCGTGATCTCCCACGCGCATGCGCTATGTTCCTGGAGAGCACACAATACATATATTTTTTCCCCCACTCATTTCAACCACAGCAGGTGCTTTGACACCACAACGGCGCTTGGAAGTTCCCAGTTTCATATGTGATTTGTGGCAGCGAAATGCATCCTATTTGTGGTGATGTAGAATTTGCTCAGATTCATTTATCCTCTATTCGAGAGCATTAGATATTGGACCCACCCAGTGGCGACCGGTTTTCCAAGCGAGCCCCACCTGTTTTGAGCCCCACCTGTTTAACCACAACAACAAAAAAGTTAACATTTGATTATCTTTTTGTTGTTGTTGCCTGTTTAACTTGTTATTTTGGCATTAATATATTTCACATATCAGTTTATTAACAATGTTAAAAAACAACAACAATCATTGAGTTGATAAAGCTGCATACAAACATTGTCCCATTTTTGCTTTCTTGAGTAAGGCAGTTCCAAAATGCAGGTGTTTTAGCCTAGCTCAGTGATTTCTGTTGTGGTGTGGCAGCCAGCCAGCCACAAACAAACAAACAAACACTACACAAGAAGTTGGAAATCTCAAATTCAACAATGAGTGGATTGGAAGGAATCAGTGTCTGTGGGTGTGCGGTCCAAGTCTGGGTTTAAGGTTCTCTTTTCCAAGCTTAAAAGGATAAATATTCAACATTGGCCACGCTGTCAATCCAGCACGACTTCTGCCATGTTCAAAACAACTGGAAACTCTGAGCTGTGAAATCTCAGACTTCAGTGAGTTCAAGACAACTCGGATCTCTGAAAAAAACTAGCTCTGACTGAGAAAATAGGGTTTGAACGGTCATCTAACTCATAATTGCAAGTCGGGAACTCGGGCTTTCTAGACCTCTGACATGAAGAATACTGACGTCATGATTCGACTTTGTTTTTTTCAGAGTTCCCAGTTGTCTTGAAAGCACCATAAATCCAGAGAATACCAGACTTGGATGACAAAGATTGATGACAAAATTTGAATACTAATTTTGTCTCATTTCATCTCATAACTTAGCATACGTGTTCTGGTGCACATGTAGCCTATAGTCTGTTTTAGAGAAATGTCATCATCGAATATTGTAAGAGCTTTCATTGTCTGCTTATAAGCCCCGTTTTTTAATCCTAAGGTTCTGACTTGGTGTACAGGGAAAACACTGTGAATAAGGTTGAATGATCCCCTTTATAAGCTCCAATTCTCAATGGGTGATTCTTAATTATGCTATTGTGAAATTAATCAGAAAAGCGTAATGAAAGTGAACATTTTTCATACAAGTCTATGCAAAGAATTACATTTGGTCATCTATAAGTCTTTGCTAGGTAAAGCCCCGCCTTATCTCAGATCACTGGTCACCATAGCAACACCCACCCGTAGCACGTGCTCCGGCAGGTATTATTTCTCCCCTTTGGCCTATTTGTTGCCTTTTCTCCCTACTCTTCTACATTTGCACACACTCTACACAGATTTTTCTATTGTGTTATTGACTGTACGTTTTTTTACGTGTAACTCTGTGTTGTTGTTTTTGTCGCACTGCTGTGCTTTATCTTGGCCATGTCGCAGTTGTAAATGATAACTTGTTCTCAGCTGGCTTACCTGGTTAAATAAAGGTGAAATAAAAAAATTATATTATTAAAAACACCGACAGACTTGTATACAGATTAAGCACTCAGATGAACAATTTTTAAAAGTATAATTTTTTTATGAACTTAACATTTGACGAAGAGCAACAACAGGCACGATTTTCAAATAGATAAATAAATACATTCATAAATAGGCCTACATAAATAAATAACCTTGATAAATAAATAAATACTTGTATAATATTGCTGTTTGACATTGCACATTGCATGATTGTAGAATAGAAGGCTTTTAAGCACAATCAAGCACAATTGTAAAACACAATAGTAAAAAAGATCTGCAAGTTCAAATTCATGTTCTGTTGGACCACAGAAGGCTATCAGAGTTGTGTTTCAGAATGAATTCTAGGGTGTACAGGAGCTCTTTTCGAACCACTTCCCAGGCGCAGTAACTGAAATTCTGTGAAAATAAAAATAAACTGTTAGGGCAATGTAGGGTAATATTGTCCTATGTAGAGATATTATCAAAACAATGTGTCTATTTGTTTTCAACCTATATTCTACCTTTTCTGTTAGGACTGCTGCAATGTTCCCAAAGTACGTCTTCAGGCCCTCTGCCCTGATGGGATAATCACTTGTATCCACACTGCTCATCATCTGCCAGAAAGAAAGAAAGAGGCAGGCGATGAATAATAATTAAAATGCATCCATTGAAGTGTATTTGCTTGTACCCTACTTTTTATTTTAGGACAGCCGCGATGTTACGTAAAGTACGTATTCAGCGCCTTTGCCCTGACTAGATAATCACGTGTATCCACACTCCCCATCATCTGACACAAGAAGAAATAATTAAAATGTCACCATAACACACTTAAACAGTTAAGCTATCTGTATTGGCATAGGTAGGTACTCACACATTTGCTCTCTTCAGTCTGACGGTAGATAATGTTCTGAAAATACTCCAACTTCTGTTGGTCCCACATCGTCGGCATTTCGTCGGTTCCAAACAATGTGTCGATGTTCTTCAATGTCTCATAAATTGCCTTCGCACCACTGCTGCTCAACTGAAACGGACAACAGCAATAATTTAAAATAACATAAATGGCAGTTCAAAGTTTTCTACTTTCTAATCCTAACGTTGCAAATACTCTTTCATGCTGTAAAGAACACTTGGATATCCTCGCGTGCCCTTACCTGTGGCGCGCCGGAGGTTGCAAATGCCGTGGCTGGGAATGACATGACGACATTCTCCTGCAGGCACTCTAGAGGAAAATGACCCCCCTGAAAGAAAGAGAAAACACATATTTCACGTTGAGCTATTCAGTTAAACATAGTTGGATAATACATCTCAAGTCAAAGTAATTTAAAAAATGTACCATGTCTCTCAGTAGGTTGTGGGTTGTTCGCACCAGCTGTCCTTGTAGCTGGCAAGGCATGGGCATCGAGAAAACTTGCACGAGGCAGAGGAAGGCGCTCATCCAAGTGATAGTCTGAATTGCCATTCTTAGGGTAGTTAGATGATCTGCTGAAGATGGTCATTGTTAGTTGAATATAATCCTGAAAATAATTAATTGAAGCCTGAAGCAATGATCAAATGATAGCATGTTGTTGACTTACCTGTTGCCAGTATATTGCAAATTTCCTCCAGTCAGAATATGGTTTGTGTTCTGAATCCATATCTGCGGATTAACTTAAATAGTGAGGATGGAAAGGATGTACAAAAAGTGAAAGGGTGTCGCGCTAAATTAAGAGTTGAAATGAATGAATTTGGGAAAGTTTTGACAAGTGAACCGCAAGACCGGATTTCTCTTTTCGTGTGCTCCCCTTCCCTCTCATCATGTTTCGAGTTTTCCTTCATAGGAGGCACATTGTCCTAAGTAGGTTTAAAAAATGTAACTCAGAGGCTCAAACGTTGCTAAGAGAGACAGGGAAGAGAGACAGGGAAGAGAGACAGGGAAGAAAGACAGGGAAGAGAGACAGGGAAGAGAGACAGGGAAGAGAGACAGGGAAGAGAGAGAGAGAGAGAGAGAGAGAGAGAGAGAGAGAGAGAGAGAGAGAGAGAGAGAGAGAGCGCGCATAACTTCACAATGAATGCAGTAGACCTCTTCATGTCTTTCTCAACACCAAAATTAAACTAATAGCACTTTTATGGACTAAGGGAAGGCCTATTACCATGTTTGTTTGTTCATCACAAAACTACTATTTGCTTATTTGTTTGTTTCTCACTCTCTGTGTGTCTGTGTGCGTGTGTCTGTGAGAGAGGGAGTGAGAGATGATAATTTAATATGATCTCGTTCTGTTTGCATCTTCTGTCTTTAATCCCATTCATGTCTATACATTCGAATTAAACTGTTGATATTAATTGAAGATTATATAGAAATTAACCAGCATTTTATGACGTGTGTATCTGAATAATCAGGCTAACATTAACATTTGACCATTTATTACTTACGATAAATTAATATAACCAATGTGCTAACGTGTTGTGATAACATTATCGTAGGCTTCGTAGAAAAATACCTAAATCTTAATTCCTAATAATGCTACATCTCATCGTCTTGGATATGCTTAGTTTCTGTGATTGCTACATCCAATTTTGGACTTTTAAATGAATGATACACAGGCTACCTATTGACTCTTGAAGAATATATAACTTTTAAAGGCCTCATGAGCTCAGTCCACCTGTCTTACCTCAACAGACCCCAAAATGTACTTTTTTATGACATTGTTTGAAACAATATACATCTAAACAAACACTGTATAGCTTGAAAATGTAGTTGAAACTATAATGTTGATCTCTTGGATGGTCATTACTTGAATCAATAGCTCTCTGACAGCGGTTACTTTTCTGGAACCCCATCCCTCATCTATTTACCAGAATAGTGGTTGAATGACCACTATGGTGTTGTTTTGAACTGTAGATTGCCTATAAACAAATGAATGCATGAAAGACTGAATGGATGAATACATGGATGACTGAATATATAAATGAATGAAAAAAAACAATATGATAATAGATGCATGTATTATGTCATTTAATAGTGTTATAAATAAATAAATACATAGCCTTCACATATAAATAAATCAGTCAGTCAGTAAAAATATCATCAATCTATTAGCCAGCCTCAAGAACATGTCACATGTCTCCAATAATGATTATGAGGTTGTCCAACAGACCTCTGCTTCCTCACCAATTGACTCTGGAGTCGACTTCGTCACAGCTTGACCATGGTGTCGAGGAATTTTTAAAACTGCACCAGTTTGTAGCGAAGCTCCGCTCCCACGATCTCACATGCGCATGCGCTGTGTTCCTGGAGCACAAACAATACATGCATTTTTTCAGTCAACTCAACCACAACAGGTGCTGCGCCAACGCGTCCTACGACACCACAACCGCGCCTGGAAGTTCCCAGTTTCATATGTGATTTGTGGCAGCGAAATGCATCCTATTTGTGGTGATGTAGAATTTGCTCAGATTAATTTATCCTGTATTCGAGAGCATTTCATTTTGAACCCACCCAGTGGCAACCGGTTTTCTGAGTGTGCCCCACCTGTTTTGAGCCCCACCTGTATAACCACAACAACAAAAAAGTTAGCATTTGTTTAACTTTTTTATGTTGTTGCCTGTTTTACTTGTTATTTGGCATTAATACGTTTCACATATCAGTTTGCAAACAATGTAAAAAAAACATTGAGTTAATAAAACTGCATACAAAAATTGTCTATTTCTTGCTTTCTTGAGTAAGACAAGTCATCATCGAATATTATAATAGCTTTCATTGTCTGCTTATATGCCCCGTTTTTTTATCCTACGGTTCTGACTTGGTGTACAGGGAAAACACTGTGAATAAGGTGATTCTTAATTTTGCTCTTTTGAAATGAATCAGAAAAACGTAATGAAAGTGAACAGTTTTTATTCATGTCTATGACAAGAATTACATAGGAGTAATGCAGTTCATGATAATAGTAAGCAATTATTCAGCAGGAAATATTGAATATGAAAAACAAATAACTCTATAATATATTGGTGAAGGGCTCTGTCTTATTAAATGAGGGCCATGTTCAATATAACTATGTTCAAAGTGTGGACATTGAACACCACACTTTTCAGATTCTGTGTAGGGATAACCAAAAACGTTGTTTTGAAGAACCGTTGTTTCAATAGGTGTTTCACAGAGACCACATTTTGCTCACACATTTAGTCTGTAGACTCTCTTTAAATCAGGCACTGCAATTTGAAACACATGGCTGTTCAGCGTTTACATTGCACATCCTTGAAATAAAAATAGATGTTATTAATAGAGAGACTGATAGTGTTGAATGAAGTCTAAAGTTCAGCCATTTTACCTCACTGCTTGTATTTCTATGTGTTATGGATCCCTATTAGCTGCTTCCAAGGAAAATATACCTCTCTATTGATATCACATACATTGTCAAGCATTTCATACATGTTATCCAGACACTGACTGTTAGCACTTGGTGGTCTATAGCAGCTTCTCACCAGAATGGGCTTTATGGGAGGCAGATGAACCTGTAGCCATATTACTTCAACAGTATTTAACATGAGACCCTCTCTAAACTTTACAGGAATGTGGATCTGAATATAAACAGCCGCACATCCACCTTTGGCATTTCTGTCTTCTCTGTAGATCTTATAAACATGTATTGCTACCACTGTGTCATCAAAGGTATAACCTAATGAGTTTCAGAGATTGTTAGAATACGAGTGTCGTCTGTTACTAGCAAATTAGTGATTTCGTTAATCATGTTTCATAAGCTACAAAGTTAACGTGGGCTATTTTTAACACTTTCCTTGCTTTACTGGGAGGCTTGGCAAAGGTAGACATGCTTGGGTTATTTATGTTAGTGGAGGGTGAGCTGCAGAACGTAGACTTCCTGCTAGGGTACACCACCTCAGTGCTAACAGTAGAACTCTGGTTCATAGGAATATGATTACTGCATACAATAGCTGTAGGATCATTCAGGACAGTAAGAGGGACATACTTACATGTTGTCTTCCAATGCCCCAGAGATAATGTACATTTGCTGAATCATTATGATAACTCAGTGACACAATGGTAGGGATTAAATGAGCTGGGCTTGGTTTAGTGAATTCACTGTGCACCTTTTCAGTCTATTCAGCGAATATTCTTCCAATTACGTTATTGATTGTGGAACACAATTTCATAGATGGGTCGGAACCATAGAATTAGGAATTCTAATAATGTAATAGTATCTCCATGGTAGGAATGGAAGTTGTATAGGAGCTCAAAGTACACTGTTCAAAACAGACCGCCCTGTCCAGTGATAAAACACACTTCATTGAAAAAATGCATTTGAATATAACTACATTTTGAGAAGATACATTTGACTTGTTTTAATGGCTTTCCTTTATGGATTAGTAGGCGATAAGACTAATTGTACTGCCATGTGTGAAAACTTCCTGAGCATGTTTAATACATATCTTAATGTCCACTATGGGGTTGCCACAAAGTTCAATTCTAGGACCGACTGTTTTCTCTGTATATATCAATGATGTCGCTCTTGCTGCTGGTGATTCTCTGATCCACCTCTACGCAGACGACACCATTCTGTAGACATCTGGCCCTTCTTTGGACACTGTGCTAACAAACCTTCAAATGAGCTTCAACGCCATACAACACTCCTTTCGTGGCCTCCAACTGCTTTTAAATGCTAGTAAAACTAAGTGCATGCTCTTCAACCGATTTCTGCCGCACCCTCCTGCCCGACTAGCATCACTACTCTGGACGGTTCTCACTTAGAATATGTGGACAACTACAAATACCTAGGTGTCTGGTTAGACTGTTAATTCTCCTTCCAGACTCACATTAGGCATCTCCAATCCAAAATGAAATCTAGAATTGGCGTCCTATTTCACAACAAAGCCTCTTTCACTTATGCTGCCAAACATACCCTCGTTAAACTGACTATCCTACTAATCCTTGACTTCGGCGATGTCATTTACAAAATAGCCTCCAACACTCTACTCAGCGAACTGGATGTAGTCTATCACAGTGCCATCCGTGTTGTCACCAAAGCCCCATATACTATCCACCACTGCAACCTGTATGCTCTCAATGGCTGGCCCTCACTACATATTAGATGTCAAACCCACTGGCTCCAGGTCATCTATAAGTCTTTGCCCCAGTAAAGCCCCGCCTTTTGTCAGCTCACTGGTCACCATAGCAACACCCACCCGTAGCACGTGCTCCAGCAGGTATGCCAATGAGTGGAATTAATTGCAAAAATCCCTGAAGCTGGAGTCTCATATCTCCCTCTCTAACTTTAAGCATCAGCTGTCAGAGCAGCTTACCGATCACTGTACCTGTACATAGCCAATCTGTAAATAGCACACCCAACTACCTCATCCCCATATTATTATTTACCCTCTTGCGCTTTGTCACCTCAGTATCTCTACTTGCACATCATCATCTGCACATCTATCACTCCACTGTTAATGCTAAATTGTAATTGTAATTCTTTCGCCTCTGTGGCCTGTTTTTTGCCTTATCTCCCTACTCTTCTACATTTGCACACACTGTACATACATTTTTCTATTGTGTTATTGACTGTATATTTGCTTATGTGTAACTCTGTGTTGTTGTTTTTGTCGCACTGCTTTGCTTTATCTTGGCCAGGTCGCAGTTGTAAATGATAACTTGTTCTCAACTGGCCTACCTGGTTAAATAAAGGTGAAATAAAAAATAAATACATAAAAACACAACGACAGACTTGGATACAGAATGAGCACTCAGATTAACAATATTTAATAAAAGTATAATTTTTTTATTAACTTAACATTTGATGAAGAGCAACAACAGGCACGATTTTCAAATAGATAAATAAATACATTCATAAATAGGCCTACATAAATAAATAACCTTGATAAATAAATAAATACTTGTATAATATTGCTGTTTGACATTGCACATTGCATGATTGTAGAATAGAAGGCTTTTAAGCACAATCAAGCACAATTGTAAAACACAATAGTAAAAAAGATCTGCAAGTTCAAATTCATGTTCTGTTGGACCACAGAAGGCTATCAGAGTTGTGTTTCAGAATGAATTCTAGGGTGTACAGGAGCTCTTTTCGAACCACTTCCCAGGCGCAGTAACTGAAATTCTGTGAAAATAAAAATAAACTGTTAGGGCAATGTAGGGTAATATTGTCCTATGTAGAGATATTATCAAAACAATGTGTCTATTTGTTTTCAACCTATATTCTACCTTTTCTGTTAGGACTGCTGCAATGTTCCCAAAGTACGTCTTCAGGCCCTCTGCCCTGATGGGATAATCACTTGTATCCACACTGCTCATCATCTGCCAGAAAGAAAGAAAGAGGCAGGCGATGAATAATAATTAAAATGCATCCATTGAAGTGTATTTGCTTGTACCCTACTTTTTATTTTAGGACAGCCGCGATGTTACGTAAAGTACGTATTCAGCGCCTTTGCCCTGACTAGATAATCACGTGTATCCACACTCCCCATCATCTGACACAAGAAGAAATAATTAAAATGTCACCATAACACACTTAAACAGTTAAGCTATCTGTATTGGCATAGGTAGGTACTCACACATTTGCTCTCTTCAGTCTGACGGTAGATAATGTTCTGAAAATACTCCAACTTCTGTTGGTCCCACATCGTCGGCATTTCGTCGGTTCCAAACAATGTGTCGATGTTCTTCAATGTCTCATAAATTGCCTTCGCACCACTGCTGCTCAACTGAAACGGACAACAGCAATAATTTAAAATAACATAAATGGCAGTTCAAAGTTTTCTACTTTCTAATCCTAACGTTGCAAATACTCTTTCATGCTGTAAAGAACACTTGGATATGCTCGCGTGCCCTTACCTGTGGCGCGCCGGAGGTTGCAAATGCCGTGGCTGGGAATGACATGACGACATTCTCCTGCAGGCACTCTAGAGGAAAATGACCCCCCTGAAAGAAAGAGAAAACACATATTTCACGTTGAGCTATTCAGTTAAACATAGTTGGATAATACATCTCAAGTCAAAGTAATTTAAAAAATGTACCATGTCTCTCAGTAGGTTGTGGGTTGTTCGCACCAGCTGTCCTTGTAGCTGGCAAGGCATGGGCATCGAGAAAACTTGCACGAGGCAGAGGAAGGCGCTCATCCAAGTGATAGTCTGAATTGCCATTCTTAGGGTAGTTAGATGATCTGCTGAAGATGGTCATTGTTAGTTGAATATAATCCTGAAAATAATTAATTGAAGCCTGAAGCAATGATCAAATGATAGCATGTTGTTGACTTACCTGTTGCCAGTATATTGCAAATTTCCTCCAGTCAGAATATGGTTTGTGTTCTGAATCCATATCTGCGGATTAACTTAAATAGTGAGGATGGAAAGGATGTACAAAAAGTGAAAGGGTGTCGCGCTAAATTAAGAGTTGAAATGAATGAATTTGGGAAAGTTTTGACAAGTGAACCGCAAGACCGGATTTCTCTTTTCGTGTGCTCCCCTTCCCTCTCATCATGTTTCGAGTTTTCCTTCATAGGAGGCACATTGTCCTAAGTAGGTTTAAAAAATGTAACTCAGAGGCTCAAACGTTGCTAAGAGAGACAGGGAAGAGAGACAGGGAAGAGAGACAGGGAAGAAAGACAGGGAAGAGAGACAGGGAAGAGAGACAGGGAAGAGAGACAGGGAAGAGAGAGAGAGAGAGAGAGAGAGAGAGAGAGAGCGCGCATAACTTCACAATGAATGCAGTAGACCTCTTCATGTCTTTCTCAACACCAAAATTAAACTAATAGCACTTTTATGGACTAAGGGAAGGCCTATTACCATGTTTGTTTGTTCATCACAAAACTACTATTTGCTTATTTGTTTGTTTCTCACTCTCTGTGTGTCTGTGTGCGTGTGTCTGTGAGAGAGGGAGTGAGAGATGATAATTTAATATGATCTCGTTCTGTTTGCATCTTCTGTCTTTAATCCCATTCATGTCTATACATTCGAATTAAACTGTTGATATTAATTGAAGATTATATAGAAATTAACCAGCATTTTATGACGTGTGTATCTGAATAATCAGGCTAACATTAACATTTGACCATTTATTACTTACGATAAATTAATATAACCAATGTGCTAACGTGTTGTGATAACATTATCGTAGGCTTCGTAGAAAAATACCTAAATCTTAATTCCTAATAATGCTACATCTCATCGTCTTGGATATGCTTAGTTTCTGTGATTGCTACATCCAATTTTGGACTTTTAAATGAATGATACACAGGCTACCTATTGACTCTTGAAGAATATATAACTTTTAAAGGCCTCATGAGCTCAGTCCACCTGTCTTACCTCAACAGACCCCAAAATGTACTTTTTTATGACATTGTTTGAAACAATATACATCTAAACAAACACTGTATAGCTTGAAAATGTAGTTGAAACTATAATGTTGATCTCTTGGATGGTCATTACTTGAATCAATAGCTCTCTGACAGCGGTTACTTTTCTGGAACCCCATCCCTCATCTATTTACCAGAATAGTGGTTGAATGACCACTATGGTGTTGTTTTGAACTGTAGATTGCCTATAAACAAATGAATGCATGAAAGACTGAATGGATGAATACATGGATGACTGAATATATAAATGAATGAAAAAAAACAATATGATAATAGATGCATGTATTATGTCATTTAATAGTGTTATAAATAAATAAATACATAGCCTTCACATATAAATAAATCAGTCAGTCAGTAAAAATATCATCAATCTATTAGCCAGCCTCAAGAACATGTCACATGTCTCCAATAATGATTATGAGGTTGTCCAACAGACCTCTGCTTCCTCACCAATTGACTCTGGAGTCGACTTCGTCACAGCTTGACCATGGTGTCGAGGAATTTTTAAAACTGCACCAGTTTGTAGCGAAGCTCCGCTCCCACGATCTCACATGCGCATGCGCTGTGTTCCTGGAGCACAAACAATACATGCATTTTTTCAGTCAACTCAACCACAACAGGTGCTGCGCCAACGCGTCCTACGACACCACAACCGCGCCTGGAAGTTCCCAGTTTCATATGTGATTTGTGGCAGCGAAATGCATCCTATTTGTGGTGATGTAGAATTTGCTCAGATTAATTTATCCTGTATTCGAGAGCATTTCATTTTGAACCCACCCAGTGGCGACCGGTTTTCTGAGTGTGCCCCACCTGTTTTGAGCCCCACCTGTATAACCACAACAACAAAAAAGTTAGCATTTGTTTAACTTTTTTATGTTGTTGCCTGTTTTACTTGTTATTTGGCATTAATACGTTTCACATATCAGTTTGCAAACAATGTAAAAAAAACATTGAGTTAATAAAACTGCATACAAAAATTGTCTATTTCTTGCTTTCTTGAGTAAGACAAGTCATCATCGAATATTATAATAGCTTTCATTGTCTGCTTATATGCCCCGTTTTTTTATCCTACGGTTCTGACTTGGTGTACAGGGAAAACACTGTGAATAAGGTGATTCTTAATTTTGCTCTTTTGAAATGAATCAGAAAAACGTAATGAAAGTGAACAGTTTTTATTCATGTCTATGACAAGAATTACATAGGAGTAATGCAGTTCATGATAATAGTAAGCAATTATTCAGCAGGAAATATTGAATATGAAAAACAAATAACTCTATAATATATTGGTGAAGGGCTCTGTCTTATTAAATGAGGGCCATGTTCAATATAACTATGTTCAAAGTGTGGACATTGAACACCACACTTTTCAGATTCTGTGTAGGGATAACCAAAAACGTTGTTTTGAAGAACCGTTGTTTCAATAGGTGTTTCACAGAGACCACATTTTGCTCACACATTTAGTCTGTAGACTCTCTTTAAATCAGGCACTGCAATTTGAAACACATGGCTGTTCAGCGTTTACATTGCACATCCTTGAAATAAAAATAGATGTTATTAATAGAGAGACTGATAGTGTTGAATGAAGTCTAAAGTTCAGCCATTTTACCTCACTGCTTGTATTTCTATGTGTTATGGATCCCTATTAGCTGCTTCCAAGGAAAATATACCTCTCTATTGATATCACATACATTGTCAAGCATTTCATACATGTTATCCAGACACTGACTGTTAGCACTTGGTGGTCTATAGCAGCTTCTCACCAGAATGGGCTTTATGGGAGGCAGATGAACCTGTAGCCATATTACTTCAACAGTATTTAACATGAGACCCTCTCTAAACTTTACAGGAATGTGGATCTGAATATAAACAGCCGCACATCCACCTTTGGCATTTCTGTCTTCTCTGTAGATCTTATAAACATGTATTGCTACCACTGTGTCATCAAAGGTATAACCTAATGAGTTTCAGAGATTGTTAGAATACGAGTGTCGTCTGTTACTAGCAAATTAGTGATTTCGTTAATCATGTTTCATAAGCTACAAAGTTAACGTGGGCTATTTTTAACACTTTCCTTGCTTTACTGGGAGGCTTGGCAAAGGTAGACATGCTTGGGTTATTTATGTTAGTGGAGGGTGAGCTGCAGAACGTAGACTTCCTGCTAGGGTACACCACCTCAGTGCTAACAGTAGAACTCTGGTTCATAGGAATATGATTACTGCATACAATAGCTGTAGGATCATTCAGGACAGTAAGAGGGACATACTTACATGTTGTCTTCCAATGCCCCAGAGATAATGTACATTTGCTGAATCATTATGATAACTCAGTGACACAATGGTAGGGATTAAATGAGCTGGGCTTGGTTTAGTGAATTCACTGTGCACCTTTTCAGTCTATTCAGCGAATATTCTTCCAATTACGTTATTGATTGTGGAACACAATTTCATAGATGGGTCGGAACCATAGAATTAGGAATTCTAATAATGTAATAGTATCTCCATGGTAGGAATGGAAGTTGTATAGGAGCTCAAAGTACACTGTTCAAAACAGACCGCCCTGTCCAGTGATAAAACACACTTCATTGAAAAAATGCATTTGAATATAACTACATTTTGAGAAGATACATTTGACTTGTTTTAATGGCTTTCCTTTATGGATTAGTAGGCGATAAGACTAATTGTACTGCCATGTGTGAAAACTTCCTGAGCATGTTTAATACATATCTTAATGTCCACTATGGGGTTGCCACAAAGTTCAATTCTAGGACCGACTGTTTTCTCTGTATATATCAATGATGTCGCTCTTGCTGCTGGTGATTCTCTGATCCACCTCTACGCAGACGACACCATTCTGTAGACATCTGGCCCTTCTTTGGACACTGTGCTAACAAACCTTCAAATGAGCTTCAACGCCATACAACACTCCTTTCGTGGCCTCCAACTGCTTTTAAATGCTAGTAAAACTAAGTGCATGCTCTTCAACCGATTTCTGCCGCACCCTCCTGCCCGACTAGCATCACTACTCTGGACGGTTCTCACTTAGAATATGTGGACAACTACAAATACCTAGGTGTCTGGTTAGACTGTTAATTCTCCTTCCAGACTCACATTAGGCATCTCCAATCCAAAATGAAATCTAGAATTGGCGTCCTATTTCACAACAAAGCCTCTTTCACTTATGCTGCCAAACATACCCTCGTTAAACTGACTATCCTACTAATCCTTGACTTCGGCGATGTCATTTACAAAATAGCCTCCAACACTCTACTCAGCGAACTGGATGTAGTCTATCACAGTGCCATCCGTGTTGTCACCAAAGCCCCATATACTATCCACCACTGCAACCTGTATGCTCTCAATGGCTGGCCCTCACTACATATTAGATGTCAAACCCACTGGCTCCAGGTCATCTATAAGTCTTTGCCCCAGTAAAGCCCCGCCTTTTGTCAGCTCACTGGTCACCATAGCAACACCCACCCGTAGCACGTGCTCCAGCAGGTATGCCAATGAGTGGAATTAATTGCAAAAATCCCTGAAGCTGGAGTCTCATATCTCCCTCTCTAACTTTAAGCATCAGCTGTCAGAGCAGCTTACCGATCACTGTACCTGTACATAGCCAATCTGTAAATAGCACACCCAACTACCTCATCCCCATATTATTATTTACCCTCTTGCGCTTTGTCACCTCAGTATCTCTACTTGCACATCATCATCTGCACATCTATCACTCCACTGTTAATGCTAAATTGTAATTGTAATTCTTTCGCCTCTGTGGCCTGTTTTTTGCCTTATCTCCCTACTCTTCTACATTTGCACACACTGTACATACATTTTTCTATTGTGTTATTGACTGTATATTTGCTTATGTGTAACTCTGTGTTGTTGTTTTTGTCGCACTGCTTTGCTTTATCTTGGCCAGGTCGCAGTTGTAAATGATAACTTGTTCTCAACTGGCCTACCTGGTTAAATAAAGGTGAAATAAAAAATAAATACATAAAAACACAACGACAGACTTGGATACAGAATGAGCACTCAGATTAACAATATTTAATAAAAGTATAATTTTTTTATTAACTTAACATTTGATGAAGAGCAACAACAGGCACGATTTTCAAATAGATAAATAAATACATTCATAAATAGGCCTACATAAATAAATAACCTTGATAAATAAATAAATACTTGTATAATATTGCTGTTTGACATTGCACATTGCATGATTGTAGAATAGAAGGCTTTTAAGCACAATCAAGCACAATTGTAAAACACAATAGTAAAAAAGATCTGCAAGTTCAAATTCATGTTCTGTTGGACCACAGAAGGCTATCAGAGTTGTGTTTCAGAATGAATTCTAGGGTGTACAGGAGCTCTTTTCGAACCACTTCCCAGGCGCAGTAACTGAAATTCTGTGAAAATAAAAATAAACTGTTAGGGCAATGTAGGGTAATATTGTCCTATGTAGAGATATTATCAAAACAATGTGTCTAGTTGTTTTCAACCTATATTCTACCTTTTCTTTTAGGACTGCTGCAATGTTCCCAAAGTACGTCTTCAGGCCCTCTGCCCTGATGGGATAATCACTTGTATCCACACTGCCCATCATCTGCCAGAAAGAAAGAAAGAGGCAGGCGATGAATAATAATTAAAATACATCCATTATAGTGTATTTGCTTGTACCCTACTTTTTATTTTAGGACAGCCGCGATGTTACGTAAAGTACGTATTCAGCGCCTTTGCCCTGACTAGATAATCACGTGTATCCACACTCCCCATCATCTGACACAAGAAGAAATAATTAAAATGTCACCATAACACACTTAAACAGTTAAGCTATCTGTATTGGCATAGGTAGGTACTCACACATTTGCTCTCTTCAGTCTGACGGTAGATAATGTTCTGAAAATACTCCAACTTCTGTTGGTCCCACATCGTCGGCATTTCGTCGGTTCCAAACAATGTGTCGATGTTCTTCAATGTCTCATAAATAGCCTTAGCACCACTGCTGCTCAACTGAAACGGACAACAGCAATAATTTAAAATAACATAAATGGCAGTTCAAAGTTTTCTACTTTCTAATCCTAACGTTGCAAATACTCTTTCATGCTGTAAAGAACACTTGGATATGCTCGCGTGCCCTTACCTGTGGCGCGCCGGAGGTTGCAAATGCCGTGGCTGGGAATGACATGACGACATTCTCCTGCAGGCACTCTAGAGGAAAATGACCCCCCTGAAAGAAAGAGAAAACACATTGTTCCCGTTGAGCTATTCAGTTAAACATAGTTGGATAATACATCTCAAGTCAAAAGTAATTTAAAAAATGTACCATGTCTCTCAGTAGGTTGTGGGTTGTTCGCACCAGCTGTCCTTGTAGCTGGCAAGGCATGGGCATCGAGAAAACTTGCACGAGGCAGAGGAAGGCGCTCATCCAAGTGATAGTCTGAATTGCCATTCTTAGGGTAGTTAGATGATCTGCTGAAGATGGTCATTGTTAGTTGAATATAATCCTGAAAATAATTAATTGAAGCCTGAAGCAATGATCAAATGATAGCATGTTGTTGACTTACCTGTTGCCAGTATATTGCAAATTTCCTCCAGTCAGAATATGGTTTGTGTTCTGAATCCATATCTGCGGATTAATTTAAATAGTGAGGATTGAAAGGATGTACAAAAAGTGAAAGGGTGTCTCGCTAAATTAAGAGTTGAAATGAATGAATTTGGGAAAGTTTTGCCAAGTGAACCGCAAGACCGGATTTCTCTTTTCGTGTGCTCCCCTTCCCTCTCATCATGTTTCGAGTTTTCCTTCATAGGAGGCACATTGTCCTAAGTAGGTTTAAAGAATGTAATGTTGCTAAGAAAGACAGGGAGAAGGAGGAGAGAGTGAATATCGACCCCTTAGCTTTACAATGAATGCAGTCGACCTCTTCATGTCTTTCTCAACACCAATATTAAACTAATACCACTTTTATGGACTAAGGGAAGGCCTACTACCATGTTTGTTTGTTTATCACAAAACTACTATTTGCATGTTTGTTTGTTTCTCACTCTCTCTGTGTGTCTGTGAGAGAGGGAGTGAGAGATGATAATTTAATATGATCTCGTTCTGTTTGCATCTTCTGTCTTTAATCCCATTCATGTCTATACATTCGAATTAAACTGTTGATAATAACTGAAGATTATATAGAAATTAACCAGCATTTTATGACGTGTGTATCTGAATAATCAGGCAATTATTAACATTTGACTATTTATTACTTACGAGAAATTAAATTAACGAACGTGCTTATGTGTTGTGATAACATTATCGTAGGCTTAGTAGGAAAATACTTAAATCTTAATTCCTAATAAATCTACATCTCATCGTCTTGGATATGCTTAGTTTCTGTGATTGCTACATCCAATGTTTGACTTTTAAACGAATGATACACAGGCTACCTATTGACTCTTGAAGAATATATAACTTTTAAAGGCCTCATGAGCTCAGTCCACCTGTCTTACCTCAACAGAACCCAAAATGTACTTTTTTATGACATTGTTTGAAACAATATACATCTAAACAAACACTGTATAGCTTGAAAATGTAGTTGAAACTATAATGTTGATCTCTTGGATGGTCATTACTTGAATCAATAGCTCTCTGACAGCGGTTACTTTTCTGGAACCCCATCCCTCATCTATTTACCAGAATAGTGGTTGAGTGACCACTATGGTGTTGTTTTGAACTGTAGATTGCCTATAAACAAATGAATGCATGAAAGACTGAATGGATGAATAAATGGATGACTGAATATATAAATGAATGAAAAAAAACAATATGATAATAGATGCATGTATTTTGTCAATTAATAGTGTTATAAATAAATAAATACATAGCCTTCACATATAAATAAATCAGTCAGTCAGTAAAAATATCATCAATCTATTAGCCCGCCTCAGGAACATGTCACATGTCTCCAATGATGATTATGAGGTTGTCCAACAGACCTCTGCTTCCTCACCACTTGACTCTGCAGTCGACTTCGTCACAGCTTGACCATGGTGTCGAGGAATTTTTACAACTGCACCAGTTTGTAGCGAAGCTCCGCTCCCACGATCTCACATGCGCATGCGCTGTGTTCCTGGAGCGCATGCATTTTTTCAGTCAACTCAACCACAACAGGTGCTTCGCCAACGCATCCTACGACACAAAAAAAACGGCGCTTGGAAATTCCAACTTTCATCGAAATTCATCCGATTTGTGGTGATCTATGATTAATTCCTCTGATTAATTTAGCCTATTTTCGAGTGCATTTGATATTGGATCCACCTTCTGTTTCAAGATGGTGTTCAGCTTGTTGAAATACGTTTTCAGAGACCCTTTGCCTGAAGTAGCTGACCCTCCATCTCCAGAGGATGCCCCAACACCACACCCGACCTGAAGACAATATAAAATGGTGGTGAGTGAATTAGTTCCGTCTTAAGAAAAGTACTGAAAAATAAAAAATATCGCTTAGATTAAATCACAAATTAAAGACCTATGCCAATTATTGTCTGCCCCCCCAAATATAACTTAGGCTACAACATGAGGGATCATACTTACGCATCCCTCCAATTTCTTAACTTAACTAGGTCACCTGTTTTTGAACAGGTTCAGTGTTTCTTTGTTCCATGTGACAGGCTGTTAAATAACTGGGCCATATATTCCAACGCCTCTAATGCAACCACAGAGACGTCCTAGCCCTGTATGTCTCATAAATTAGGATGTCTCATAAATTCTATGGTTAAACTTCCAATTTATCATTTTGAAATTGCAAAAAATCAAACACTCTAGTTTATTCTATCCAAATCTTGCTACATGATACACTTCAGTATCTTACCTGTGTGTTCTTGTAAACATGCTCTGGAAACATGCGCTCGACTTTTCTTTTAGACACAGAACTGGAAATTGTCCACCCTGAAATAAAGTCATATCAATATCAAAAAGTGAACTGTATTGGAATAGTATCCAGAAATGAAACATTGTGGTACAGAGAGTGAAAGCATTGGTTACATAAAACGTCCTATAATACAATAAAATAAATGGAGGTCTAATAATGAGATATATTGAGCATCAAATTGTGCACATCAAATAGCGGACAGGTGTAAAAATAGCGCACTAGCACATGAACTGCGTCCACCCGCACAGATCGGATGCTGTCGTGTATAAGTAGAACAGAACAGGGTCAGGTAGATACTCAACCATTTCAAGGTTAGCATTTATATTTGAATATTTCGTCGATCGGAGAGACTAGCAGTCCTACAAGAATAATCCAATTTGCCAATGTGTTGTGATAACATTATCGTAGGTTAATCAATTTTAAAATCCTCATGAGGTTAGTTCAACTACTGTCTTACCTCATCAGATCCCAAAATTAGAAATGTTTATGCTATTGTTTGAAACCATGTAAATATTTTTAAAAAACACTGTATAGCTTCCAAATGTAGTTCAAACTAGCCCATAACTTTAATCTCATAGATGGACATTCCTTTCATCCCTAGCTCTTTGACAATGATTACTTTTCTCCACCCCCAATCCTCGGCTATTTAGAAAAATAGTGGTTCAGTGACCGCTTTGGTGTTGTTTGAACTGCAGACTGCTACTTTAAAAAAGTCCGTCTATAAACAAATTAATGCATGAAAGAATGAAAGGATGAATGTCTGAATATATAAACGAATTAATAAAAATGATGACGGAATAATTATTTATTATCATTTCATTATAAAGGAATAAATATATTATATAATATAAATATTATTTCATTATAAAGGAATAAATACATAGCCTTCACATTTATATGTCAGTCAACCAATGTTTATAAATAAATCATTCAGTCAGTAATTATATCACCTATCAATCTATTAGCCGGGATCAGAAACATGTCACATGTCTCCAATGATGATTATGTGGTTCTCCAACAGACCTCTTCTTCCTCATGGCTTGACTCTGCTGTCGATGAATTTCTTGAACTGCACCAGGTTGTCGCGAACCTCCAATCGCGTGATCTCCAATGCGCATGCGCTGTGTTCCTGGAGAGGACACTATATATATTTTATTTCTTCACTCAACTCAACCACAGCAGGTGCGCTGCCAACGAGTCCTATGACACCACAACCGCGGTTGGAAGTTCCCAGTTTCATATGTGATTTATGGCAGCGAAATGCATCCTATTTGTGGTGATGTCGAATTTGCTCAGATTAATTTATCCTCTATTCGAGTGCATTTGATATTGGACCCATCTGGCATATTGGTTTATTCTTGTAGGCCTGCTAGTCTCTCCGAACGACGAAATATGAAAATAATAATGCTAGCCTGATTATTCAGATACAGACGTCGTAAAATGCTGGCGAATTTCTATTTAATTTCTATTTAATCATCAGTTATTATCAACAGTTTAATTAAACTGTATAGTAATGAATGGGGTGCAGATGATGCAAACATGAAGCGTTCTGTGTGGCTCCGCTGTTAGAGCATGGTGCTTGCAATGCCGGTGCTGTGGGTTTAACTTCCACGGGGGACCAGTTAAAAACGTAATACAAGTGTATGCACTCACTACTGTCGCTCTGGATAAGAACGTCTGCTAATGACAAAAATGTAAATCATCATCTCACAGAGAGAGATATTGGTTGACTGATATGATTTTATTTTTTCATAATAACATTGAATGAAAAATACATGTATCTACTCATCTTGTTTTCATATGCATATATTCATTGATTGATTCATTCTTTCATGCATTCATTTGTTTGTAGACTGACTTATTTTTAAAGGGGCTATCTGCAAATCAAACAACAGGAAAGTCCCACCCCGCAAATGATTTTCTAAAAAGCAAAGGGATGGGGTTGGAGAAAAGTAACCACTGTCGAATTCATAGAGGGCAGGATGCAAGGCCGGACCATCAATGAAATCAAAATGAGACTATAGTTTTAATCACATTTTGAGGATGTAAAGTATTTGCTTACAATTAGCTCAATTATTTACGAACAATGGAGTAAATTAATCTTATAATTTGGGTTCTGATGGGGTACGACAGTTGAACTTTGAGGCATTTAAAAGTTATATACGCCTATTCTTCAAGAACCAATAGCAATATAGAATTAATTTAAAAGTCCCAAAATGGAAGTACCAATCGCATATTGGCCCTTTAACGTACACTGTATAAAAAAAGTTTTTTTACGATACTTAACTGTTAATTAATACATGTTTTTCTGTATTTATGAATAATGGTAGAATACTGTGAAATTATAGGTATGAAGTTATTTTTAACTGTCGTCGTGTAAAATAATAGGAAATGTCAGTAAATGCGAAATACATTAAACTTCCTGTATTTTTACAGACTTGACATCCCTTTTTCACAACAATAAGCTGTAGAAATACAGTAATATACATTATAAAGAAACAACTATATTTACCATTGTTTTATGGATATTTACTTTAGTTTTACATTCCAAATGCAGATAATTATAGTAAAAAAAAACTATTTCGGATGTTTATAAACATGATAAAACTATGCAAGAGAATGTAAAAAGAATGCTGTCATCTGAGATTGTAGTGCTATTGATCACTACATTACAAACATTAACTGTAAAATGACGAGTATTTACAATACCTCAATGAAAGTGAATGCATATAATTTAACAGATACTGACTGTTATTTAACTGATTAAGCCAGTTATTTTATTATTATTTATTAATTGCTAAGTACAGATTTTCAATGTTTAAGAACAGATAAATAATCATAAAAATTATGGATATTAAACATTTAGGTACATATAAGTGTCTTATATCGGTTGAAAGCTTATTATTATTATTGTTAATCTAACTGCACTGTCTGATTTACAGTAGCTTTACAGCGAAAGCATGCCATGCGATTGTTTGAGGACGGCGCTCCACATCAAAATATTTTTCCACCGGCACATGATTCATAAATTCACAAATAGCGATGAAATATTCACTTACTTTTTGAAAATCTTCCTGAAAATCTTCCTCCGATTTGTCATCCAAATGGTCCCAGCTTTAACATGTAGTGTCGTTTTGTTAGATAAAATCCTTTTTTATATCCCAAAAAGTCTGTTTAGTTGGCGTAATCCACTCGTTCAACGTGCAGAAAAAAGCAATTCGAAAATCTACCCATACTCTTTGTTTCAACAAGTCAAAACATGTTTCAATTTACTCCTCAGATACCCTGAAATGTAATCAAACTATAACATTTCTTACGAAAAGAAGTATGTTCAATAGGAAACCGATTTTAGCAGGTGAGTCCCGTCTTCATAGCGCCAACACGAATTTCCAAGACAGTGTCCCTGTACTAAAACTGATATTTCTTATTCGTTTTGGAAGTTACAAGCCTGAAACCTTGAACATAGACTGCTGACACCCTGTTGAAGCCATAGGAATTGCATCATGGGAGCTAATTTACAGTATGCACTTATACTTGCCATTGTAAGAGCATGGTCTCTCAAAAGAAAAAATTCTGGTTGGTTTTTCTTTGGATTTTCTCCTACCATATCCATTGTGTTATATTCTCCATTTCTACAAACTTCAAAGTGTTTTATTTCCAATGGTACCAATTATATGTCTATCCTGGCTTCAGGGCCTGAGCAACAGGCAGTTAACTTTGGACACGTCATTCAGGTGGAAATTTAGAAAAAAAAGGGCCTAGCCCTAAGAAGTTTTAATGTTACATGTCATTCTCTTTATTTGAGAATAATGGTCAGATGTTGCTAAAATTACAAAGATAAGCCTACATCCCGGGTGGCTCTGTGTTCAATCTAAGTCTGCGTTATGGTGGCCAGAGTTCGAATACTGTTCGTTGCATTTCAGACTACGCCCGGGGTGTCTGCCAGGGGCGGCGCAAATTGGTACAGCGATGCCCAGGCTAGATGGGTTAGTAGTCGGACACAATAAATCTGCGTGATATAAAGGGCTAACGCCTGATGTCTACCAGACGCGTCAAATTCATTGCGATACTGTTTTGCGGGACTTCGCTGTGGTGCGTTTGGTGTACTGCATGCATTCAACATTTTCAAGTTGTGAGTTGCTTTACGATTGCGGTGGTACAACCGAAAGTTTGTAGAAAGATACAAATAGGCTATGTTTAAAAAGAAGGCTCTTTATCTCTTTTTAGATGGCTAAGTCGTTGCTTTGAAGCCTATCTGCGTCACGGTGGCCAAAGTTCAGTTGGGACATTTCCAGCTATGCCTGAATCCCCAGCATTGGGTGGTGCCTGGGCTAGGAGAGTTAAAAGTCGGACTAACGCCGGGCACCTGTGAGCTCCATTGCGGAAATATAGTTGGTGAATGTGTAATCCTCTCGCGTATATACCGACTAAAGTCTACTGTGTTGAACGAGCAGTTTAGTAGAAGTCGGACGGCTTTGTGAATTGTGCTATGAGGAAGCATGCGAGTGCCCTTGACTATCCCGCACCTACTGAGGAGTTGCTGACAAGGCTGGGTCAGCGGGGAATTAGAAATGACTAGTTGGGACCAACTATACTTCCGCGATTTAACTCACATGTGTCCGACCTGCACAAGAAGAGTCGCTATTAGACGACTTGGCAAGGTATGCTAGTCTCACTTTTATACCCTGCACCGGGCAGAGCAGTACCAATTTGTGCCGACCCGTGCTGATACTCTAGGGATAGTCGGAAATGTCATGACCAGGATGGAATCACTGTGATGCAGATGCCCTCTACACCACACGGACCCCCGGTCCAAATCCCCCGGTCCAAGTTATTGGTCCAAATCTCCCGTAGGTGTTAAATTGGGATGAGCTTTGGTTACTACAAAGTTCAGGTCATTTTACAACTCATCCAACTATTCAGTGACCCCTGGTGCCCTGTGGATGGGGGAATTGCCATCCTGGAAGAAACCCCTCGCATATGAGGACAAGCGAACCCAAACCATGCCAGGAAAATGCCTGTGTTGAAGCATCTCCCTTCTTATGTTTCTCCACTCACTTATTCAGATCTTTCCTTTAATTTGTCAGAATAACAGCACTTTTAGAGTTCCATCCCACCATTTAATGCAAACATGACTATTGGGGAAGTGTTTTCTGTTGCGTTGATTGTTCACAAAAAAAGAGCTGTGAACATGTACAATAGTCTCAGTTCCATCCTGCTTTTGCCTTGATACAGCTACGTGGTTTGCATTCCTACTGACATTTACAAGGTCGATTATGTCCTCATAGCTGCTTTGATCAGGTAGCTAGGATTTGTGTGACACTTGAGGGGCGCATCTGCCTAGTTGTCTTGAGACTAGGTAGGCATGCCGGTAAACCGCTACTTGGAAAGGTAGACTCTAACAAGCGAACTAATGACAATAGTTGGTCTGAATTGGTTTGAGTTGGTTTGAATTCATATAGCCAAGCTCAACTGCTTTAGTTAGCTAGTTTTCTAGCTAGGTTTTGTGTGGGCACAGTAGACTGGAAAAATCATAGTCAAGTTTTGATTTAGCATATGGCAGCCTGGTTTTGACCAGTTTCAACACCACCTTTCCCATTTGCCCTTCTGTGGCCCAATTAACCTTTAGCAAGCTAGATTGTCAACTGCTTACTAGCTACCTAGCCAGTAGGCAGATCTAGCATATGGTTGTATTGCATTTAGGCTTTAGTGCGAATCTATCCAGCTAGCTAACTAGAATACTTATTTCAACTATTTAAGGTTTATTGCCATCAAAGTGACCATACAGAGTTGCCTACTTTTACCAGTGTGAGATTGTGCTTACATGTTTATAGGTAGACTGCATTCTACCTTGACTCTCAGGTAGAAGACCATGCTATTTTGTCATTTTTTGACATTAATATCACCAATTCAGCAATTTCGTCCTCATCAGAGTATGATTCATTATGATCATTCATTATGATCCAACATTGTCTTCCATATCCGCTATTTCAAAGTCACCATCCTCTACGTCACCCTTCGGAACTATTAAAAAGGTTAGTGTAATTAAATACTAGTAAATATTTCACATTGCATTTTGCCATTTCCATTAGAAACCATTTGACAACGAATCAGAAACACGTTGGAGGCGTCATTCAAACGTCCGCGCACACAACTGGCGCCAATTGAATTCAGCAGGCAGCAGCTTGTGGCACATGCATTGATAGGAGAGCGGATATCTATCATATCAAGGTGAGCATTACCACCAAATGTTTGCTTAATTGTTTAACCTACAGTTTAAATAGTTGACTAAATTGCTAGATGTGCAGCTCATTAAC
This sequence comes from Salvelinus namaycush, assembly GCF_016432855.1. Lineage (NCBI taxonomy): Eukaryota > Metazoa > Chordata > Actinopteri > Salmoniformes > Salmonidae > Salvelinus > Salvelinus namaycush. The sequence goes on along the minus strand of NC_052347.1, from coordinate 2,169,683 downwards.
GTTGTGTTATATTTGTTAGCTAATATTGTGGAGTTTGTGGTTGGCTGCTCACACATTAGCAAGATAGCTAGCTAATACTACCCGAGCTAGCTACCAACCAGACCTTGGCTAGCTAGCTGCAAGCCAGCTAAGATAAGCAAACGTTTTTTGTAACATATGCTGACATTTAAAGTTTTATTAATTCTGAATTTTGAAGTATTGACATTCAGCTATTTAGCTAGATTGCTAGCTGCAGTTCATAACCTAGCTGGTGTGCTAACTTGCAAACTAGCGCACGCTAATCTTGCTAGCTTTCTAGCCAGGTAGTTTGCTGTAAACCAATCCCACCTGATAACATATGTTTTTCTCTCTCTTTCCCCTTCAACAGTTACTTGAATTGAAATTGAGGAAATTCCCTGCAATCCTCAAACTCAAATTATTCGGTTCATTCAGTGAGTTCTCATGATGATGCTGAAAGTCTGTTCGGTGTAGATCTTATTGATGAAGGGTCAGAGGATAAACTGAACCCAGCTGTTATGAAAAGTCTGTAAATATAAAAACGATGTGTATGTTTTACATGAAGTTACAGGCCAAATATCTATTTCCCTCCTCTACGATACAAATGATTGTTGATGAGATTTAAAGTCGTAATGGACTTAGTCATCAGTCAACTCAAGGTTGCTCTTCAGTCTAATACTAACTTGACAGAGTCAGCAATTGAAAGTGTTTTAAGACCTTGGAGGACACCGATTTGCATGCATCCTGTAGCTCTATTTTATCAACAGAATATATGAGAAGGCAGTATTTCCAGAGGAACTTTAACTATGTGCATCCTCAAGCTGTAAGTTCAATGTAGGTACAGATGAAAACCAAAAGGAACGATATGCTCAGTATGTCCCTACATTAAAAGCTATGCTCAAGGATCCGGTTGTTTGGCAGGAATGTACAAAGTCAGTAAAGGACACTACATGTACTTCTGCACATGTGATAAATGATGTTTGTGATGGATCTGTGTTCAAGTCTAATGCAGTATTTATGGACTCAAGGTGTAACTCTAAAGCTTGTATTGTATCAAGATGCTTTTGAGGTTGTTAACCCTCTTGGATCATCAAAGAAGAAACATAAGATTGTGGGGGTCTACTTTATGCTTGCAAACTTTGATCCATTTTATCGCTGCCGTATTGATACTTCACAGCTCATGTTATTGTGTAATGACAGAGACTTTAAATACTTTGGCCATGACAAGCTTTTTTCGACAATGCTGTCAGATCTCAGAGATTTAGAAACCAATTGGGTTGGAGATATCTGGACATGCAGGAAAGGCAGCAGTCTTTTGCATTACTGGGGATAATTTGGGGTCTCACGACATAGGAGGATTCACAGAAAATTTTAGTACCTTCAACTACTGCTGTCAGTACTGCCTTGCAACTAGAGGTTAGCTGTTTGATTTTGATGACCCTGCTGCTGCCAGAATAGTACAAAATTACGAGGCAGTGAAAGCACTACAAGATGGTAATGAGGCAGAATCCAGAGGGTTAAAATTTGACTCTGCATTTAATTCCCTCAAGCAGTTTCATGTCTTACAGTCAGGCCTCCCACCATGCATTGGCCATGATTTGTTTGAGGAGATAGTGGCATATGACCGACCTAGCCATTTATATCAAGTACTTTGTACAAGTAAATAAATTCTTTACATACTTGGAGCTTAACCGCAGGATCAGGCAGTTTAGCTCCCAAGGATCTCATGTGAATTCCACACCCTCAGAAGTTGGTGAAAAGGGAAATAAACTGGGTGGCCAGGCAACAGAAAACTAGTCTCTTTTGAGGCTCCTCCCTGTGATAATAGGCAAAAAGATTACTCATACAGAAGATTGTGTATGGCAACTAACAATTCTACTTAAAGAAGTTGTGGAATTAAACTGCCCCCTCCATTTCTGTGGCTCAAGTTACTTTGCTCAAGTATCTACAGACAAGAAAATAGTTAATCCTTCTCTCAAACTGAAACCAAAGCACCACTATCTGATCCACTATCCTGCTTTGATACTAAAGTTTGGCCCACTTATAAGGCTGTGGATAATTTGTTTTGAAAGTAAACTCTCATATTTCAACAGATTTGTCTGGAGAGTACAACATTTCAAAAACGTGTCAAACGCTTGCCAATAATCACCAATTTCTGCAAACCTATCTGAACTCAAGTTCCTTCTTTGCTCCTGCTTTGCAAGTAAAATGTTCCTTGCTGTACGCAATGCAGTTGAGGCAAGCTTGCTTAGGGGACCGGATATTCTGGTGTCCACTGAGATGCATTTGAAGGGCACCTTCCTATGTCTTTGTAATGGTGTGTCATCAGAATTCGGGCAGAGAGCTTCTGTTGATCAAGGAGAACAAGCGTGTCTACTTTCTTGTTACACGTCATAGCTCATCTTATTCACCAGAATTTGGACTGTATGAAGTTCAAAGTGCTATTGAGGGCATGATGTGTCTTAATGCAGAACTATGTTTGGATTACTACCCATTACCTGCGTATGCTTTCTACAGAACTAGTCATTTCACTGAAACATAGCATAGTAGATGCTGAATAGGAAATCAATTAAGTGGTAGAAGTGACAGTTCAAATAACACGAGTTTGGACAAAAGTACAGTTGAATAGAGACCATGTGAACAATTTGTATTGAACGGTAGTCTTTGCTTTTTTTCCTCTAGTAGACATGGATGATCAAGACAGTGCTCTTGCATAATTTATATGTTCTGTGCTGCCAAACTCAAGTGGACATCAGTCAGTGCTGGATTCTCTTAAGACATCCGGGTGTGGAAAAGCTGGAAGACATGGAGTATGTTCAGGAGGCAAGTCTTCATGTCCTGAAGCCAGTAGATACAAGGAAGCTGATAGCCCGAGTGTACGCTATATGTAAGTGTATCAGTTTGTTACTTAAAGAACTCATAACGGTCATTAAAGCATGGTATTGCCACTATGTAAAATATGTTAAGCATGGTGAGACAATTAGAACATGATACACGGCCTGATTCCCAACCTCTTCTTTCTAGCCAAGGTGAAAAGGATAGTACTGAAAGGAATGATCCAACACCCTGAAGTGTGTCTGGTAGCCCCCAAACACCCCGCAGCGAGGATTGTTCCTTTGCTGTACATAAGAAACTGCTAAACGGGCTATACATTTACTGTTTAAAAAGCGCATATACATCCAAAACTTAAATGGGCTCTATATATGATTTACAATAAAATATTTTCAAGGTGGGTGTCAAGTCAGGTAATATTTGTCTTATTCAAATAGTTAAAATCATAACTTTTGGAAAGCTTTTCGAGTTATACTACCAACGATTTCAATCTACACAGACATTAGAACGTTCTCATCTAGGCTCAGTTTCTCAGACTCTGATTTAAGCCTAGTGTAGCCCTCCTATTCATCGTGTGTAAAACATGTAGTTTTATGGCTTTATCAAATGTTTTTTGTCATGACAATCATATTATTTAACAATCAGATAATTGACAGCAAGATGTATATGTTACAATGGGAGTTAAGTTTGGATGAGAAACTGTGATGATAATGTATGTGGTGTCAGGGAGTAAAATGTGGAGTCGAGAGAACCCCAAATGTGTTTCTTGTGCACTTTCACAGGTGGTAGATACAACACTGAAAGCACAGGCTCAAGTTCAAGCGCTTGCTCCAGCCCCAGTAGACGAACAGTACTGGACAATAACTGGCACTTCAGTTTTGTAATTCCTTGGAATCTAATGCCATCTGAGGTGCTCTCGAATGTTATCGAAGGAGATGTTATCGAAGGTGAAATTGTTGGTAGTGGACACGACTCCCTCACTAAGCAGCTGCAGAGCCGAGTTGATAACTTGAAGCGAGGGAACATCCCCCCTTTCCCTAAGAAGACAGTCAAGTGAGTCTGAGGATGCACAATCCAAGAGGATATGCCTGGATTCTTATGGCTGTATCAACTGGCGACCAGGACGGCTACCAGCCAATGTAACTAGAGAAACACAGAAACATACACAAGAAGAACTGAAGAAGATTTACAAAAACAGAAGCAAAGACAACAAGAGTATTGAAAAGAAAATGGCAGCCACCTTCTACTCCCAGATGAAAGACATCATTTGTGGTATGGAGACCTGTGACATTGCCAAAGAATGGCCATATCTACACCAGACCCCTGGCATCAAGACTCATCTTAGAGAACTTACTGGTGTTGATCTCAATGAAGAGCATGAAAAAGCCATGGCGAACAAATGTGTGACAATTGTGTGCTACTTCAAGTCTCCCTCGTGAGTGGAGGAGCAAGATTGCCAAGACACTGTCAGATATAGAAACTGTCAAAGAGAAGTCAGAAGCCAACCTACCTGGGTCTTCAATGAAGAAGAGAACAATATGTTCCTCAACGTTGATGAAACTTGCCTTCAATAGGAAAGTGAATGTGCAAAGCTGCCAAGCACACCATGCATCGCTGTTTGTGGTAAGACTTTTTCTGCATTTTCACTTTACATACCCAAGTGAAATCAGCAGTTTTTCTAAAGTGTACTATTTTGGAACCACATAAGTTTTACTTTAGTACACAGAATAGTATTAAAAGTAATCATTATACGTAAGTGTGTTAAAAATAAACCTAATTATTTTATACTTTAGTATGCTTATAATTCAAGATTGGAAATAGCATTTTAATATACTTAAAATATATTTCTAATTTAAACTAATAGCTTATTTTAAGTACCGAAATGCTATTTGTAGTCCTGTATTAAAAGCATTGTGACCGGTCCTGCATAACAATAAAGCAGGACAAGTGGGAAAGGAACGAGACAAAAAGAACCAAGGGCAATTTCAAGTGTTTTAAATTTAAATAAACAAGGCGTTTAATTTCCAAATAAGCAAGTTGACTTATTTCTCTGACCATTGAAGGGAACTGAAATAAACAGTAAACCAATATGCACTCTAAGGAACAAAAAGGAGACTTAACAGAAGCTATACTGATGAATAGGAAGAGAGGAGTCCGACTCCTGTCAGGTTGTTGTGTGAGGTCAGAAGCTTTGAACGTCATTAGGCACGTGGTGTTGTTACTTTGACAACAAGCTTCTGGTTTACTGCATTGAATTGGTAGCTCTTTGAAAACTGAACTGGGCATCCGAGCTTGTTTTATTTTATTTTTCTCATCACTACTTATTATTTAAATATCATTTAAATACTATTTTAATACTATATAGTGTTCTAATGTACAACTAAAGTGGCTCCAAAATAATACAAGTACACAGCTTTTTTTCGGTTGGGTAACAATGTGTCAGATCTATGTGGGTGTGTGTGAGGGAGAGAGCGGGAGTTTGAGGAAGAAGGATGGAGGAGGAAGTGGGTGAGGTTGCAGGAGGTAATGAGATAGATGGGTAAAGAGAGGGAGAGTTTGAATGGAGGATAAACAGTGGTAAAACATTTCACCCCTTGTCTGTTATTACCATAAGAAGTTATCCTCTGACTGCTGAAAACTTCACGGTTTCTGTGGACCAGATCGTCCTGAATGGCATTCTTACCTTCAACGATTCCCTGGTAATGATGTGTGTGTTATTGCTTTAACGTAAATTACGCCTCTGACCTGGCAGCAACATTGGAGTTCCTGCAGAGGTATGAATTCATCCCTTATTACCCACTACAATTTCATTTGAAGTGACTGACTTTATAGTTCCTCCAAGATTTTTTTGTAGCACTTGGGAAAGTGGCGTGTAACATTATATTGTGCACCTATTGCAATAGACATTACTTTCTTTGCACACGTTATAACTAACTGTAGTCTGGTGTTGTCATCTATGATGCCTTACTGTTGACTACAACTTTCAATTTCAAAACAGAACCACACCCACCAGTCCCTCTTTGGCCAATAGAAATGTAACATTTCAGGATATATTCTATGCACCCAATATACTTTCGGGTGAAAAAGCATTGTGAAACCTTATCGTTCCACTGTTACTTTAACTGTATCATAGACATTTTCTAATATTACATTGCAAACATCATACATGTAGCCTCTTTCAATTCAATAAATAGATTTTTACAGGTTCATTTTTGTTAGTTAACAAATCAAATTAAAGGGGTAGAGGACCAGTGCTAGTGATTAAGAATGGCGGACACACAAGTATAGAATTACATTATTTATGTTATTTTATCCAACGCAGGTGCCTATTCAAGATCAACCAAGATAAGGGGTCCAAAGTGGAGAAGATTTCAAGAAAGCAGCATGCAATCAATCCAAAAGTTACTTCTCTGATCTCAAACAATGCAGACTATGAATGGAGGGTGTAGCCTTGCGCACGGACACAGACAGGGACTTAAATCCACCGACTGCAGCACGCAGCCAAGAAACGGGCAGATGATAAACACTTGACCAAAATCTTAGAACTGAATGTTTTTACATTAGCATGTTGTAAGTTGCTTTTAAGTGAATGTTTGACATAGTATATGTGAAGTTTGAGTTCAATAAATAGTTTTGCATTAGGAGCAACATACCTTGGCAAACACACATCTCCCATCCCCCCCATATACAGTTGAAGTCGGAAGTTTACATACACCTAGGTTGGAGTCATTAAAACTCGTTTTTTAACCCCTCCACACATTTCTTGTGAACAATCTATAGTTTTGGCAAGTCGGTTAGGACATCTACTTTGTGCATGACACAAGTAGTTTTCCCAACAATTGTTTACAGACAGATTATTTCACTTATAATTAACTGTATCACAATCCAAGTGGGTCAGAAGTTTACATACACTAAGCTGACTGACTTTAAACAGCTTGGAAAATTCCAGAAAAGGATGTTATGGCTTTAGAAGCTTCTGATAGGCTAATTGACAAAGTTTGAGTCAATTGGAGGTGTACCTGTGGATGTATTTAAAGGCCTACCTTCAAACTCAGTGCCTCTTTGCTTGACATCATGGGAAAATCAAAAGAAATCAGCCAAAAAAAACGTTCATCTGTACAAACAATAGCTCGCAAGTATAAACACTATGGGACGACGCAGCCGTCATACCGCTCAGGAAGGAGACACATTCTGTCTCCTAGAGATGAACGTACTTCGGTGCAAAAGGTGCAAATCAATCCCAGAACAAACAAAGGACCTTGTGAAGATGCTGGAGGAAACAAGTACAAAAGTATCTATATCCACAGTAAAACGAGTCCTATATCGACATAGCCTGAAAGGCCGCTCAGCAAAGAAGAAGCCACTGCTCCAAAACCGCCATAAAAAAAAGCTTGACTACGGTTTGCAACTGCACATGGGGACAAAGATCATACTTTTTGGAGAAATGTCCTCTGGTCTGATGAAACAAAAATAGACCTGTTTGGCCAGAATGACCATCGTTATGTTTGGAGGAAAAAGGAGGATGCTTGCAAGCTGAAGAACACCATCCCAACCGTGAAGCACGGGGGTGGCAGCATCATGTTGTGGGGGTGCTTTGCTGCAGGAGGGACTGGTGCACTTCCCAAAATAGATGGCATCATGAAGAAGGAAAATTATGTGGATATATTGAAGCAACATCTCAAGACATCAGTCAGGAAGTTAAAGCTTGGTCGCAAATGGGTCTTCCAAATGGACAATGACTCCAAGCATACTTCCAAAGTTGTGGCAAAATGGCTTAAGGACAACAAAGTCAAGGTATTGGAGTGGCCATCACAAAGCCCGGACCTCAATCCTATAGAACATTTGTGGGCAGAACTGAAAAAGTGTGTGCGAGTAAGGAGGCCTACAAACCTGACTGTTACACCAGCTCTGTCAGGAGGAATGGGCCAAAATTCACCCAACTTATTGTGGGAAGCTTGTGGAAGGCTACCCAAAACATTTGACCCAAGTTAAACAATTTAAAGGCAATGCTTCCAAATACTAATTGAGTGTATGTAAACTTCTGACCCACTGGGAATGTGATGAAAGACATAAAAGCTGAAATAAATCATTCTCTCTACTATTATTCTGAATATCACATTCTTAAAATGAAGTGGTGATCCTAACTGACCTATGACAGGAATTTTTACATAGATTAAATGTCAGGTATTGTGAAAAACTGAGTTTAAATGTATTTGGCTAAGGTGTATGTACATTTCTGACTTCAACTGTAGTTGTGGGTTAGGACGAAGGAATAATATCTTGACCTAAATTTTATATCCAAAATGCTTAAGAAAATAACAATTCTCAAAGTCTGCTGCCTCAGTTTGTATGATGGCAATTTGCATATTCTCCAGAATGTTATGAAGAGTGATCAGATGAATTGCAATTAATTGCAAAGTCCCTCTTTGCCATGGAAATTAACTGAATCCCCCAAAAACATGTCCACTGCATTTCAGCCCTGCCACAAAAGGACCAGCTGACATCATGTCAGTTATTCTCTCGTTAACACTGGTGGCTGGAGATCACTCTGTCATGCTGATTGAGTTCGAATAACAGACTGGAAGCTTCAAAAGGAGGGTGGTGCTTGGAATCATTGTTCTTCCTCTGTCAATCATGGTTACCTGCAAGGAAACACGTGCCATCATCATTGCTTTGCACAGAAAGGGCTTTACAGGCAAGGATATTGCTGCCAGTAAGATTGCACCTAAATCAACCATTTATCGGATCATCAAGAACTTCAAGGAGAGCGGTTTAATTGTTGTGAAGAACGCTTCAGGGCGCCCAAGAAAGTCCAGCAAGCGCCAGGCCCGTCTCATAAAGTTGATTCAGCTGCGGGATTGGGGCACCACCAGTACAGAGCTTGCTCAGGAACGGCAGCAGGCAGGTGTGAGTGCATCTGCACGCACAGTGAGGCAAAAACATTTGGAGGATGGCCTAGTGTCAAGAAGGGCAGCAAAGAAGCCACTTCTCTCCAGGAAAAACATCAGGGACAGACTGATATTCTGCAAAAGGTACAGGGATTGGACTGCTGAGGACTGGGGTAAAGTCATTTTCTCTGATGAATCCCCTTTCCGAATGTTTGGGGCATCCGTAAAAAAGCTTGTCCGGAGAAGACAAGGTGAGAGCTACCATCAGTCCTGTGTCATGCCAACAGTAAAGCATCCTGAGACCATTCATGTGTGGTGTTGCTTCTCAGCCAAGGGAGTGGGCTCACTCACAATTTTGCCTAAGAACACTGCCATGAATAAAGAATGGTACCAACACGTCCTCCGAGAACAACTTCTCCCAACCATCCAGGAACAGTTTGGGGACAAACAATTCCTTTTCCAGCATGATGGAGCACCTTGCCACAAGGCAAAAGTGATAACTAAGTTGCTCGGGGAACAAAACATCGATATTTTGGGTCCATGGCCAGGAAACTCCCCAGACCTTAATCCCATTGAGAACTTGTGGTCAATCCTCAAGAGGCGGGTGGACAAACAAAAACCCACAAATTCTGATAAACTCCAAGCATTGATTATGCAAGAATGGGCTGCCATCAGTCAGGATGTGGCCCAGAAGTTAATTGACAGCATGCCAGGGCGGATTGCAGAGGTCTTGAAAAAGAAGGGTCAACACTGCAAATATTGACTCTTTGTATCAACTTCATGTAATTGTCAATAAAAGCCTTTGACACTTATTAAATGCTTGTAATTATACTTCAGTATTCCACAGTAACATCTGACAAAAATATCTAAAGACACTGAAGCAGCAAACTTTGTGGAAATTAATATTTGTGTCGTTCTCAAAACTTTTGGCCACGACTGTACTAACCAGGTGTCCACGGGCACGCGCACAGACGAGATGCCGCACCAGACGGGGTAAGAAGAAACGACTACCAGAGGCAGAGGGGACCATTCACACGGTCCCAGAACCCACGGGACTGAGTGTCTTTAATCTATCAAGCAAGATATTGAGCCCTGCCCATGTCTCCTTGCTTAATATAGCGTTATATGTTGTGCCTACAACTCAGTGCAACGATGTTGATGTTAAGGTAGACATGTTTAAGTTTTTTAGAAACTTCCGTTTTGCTTGATTTACAATCCGATACGTCAGTCCTTAAAGGACACCAGCAGTATGATCTCTGTTATTGATCCTCTCCCTGATAATACTTTGTTAGTTGCTTTTGATGTTGAGTCCTTATACACAAATATTCCACACGAGGGCGGTATTGAAGCTATGGAACATTTTCTTCTGCAACGTGACCCTAATGAACTACCTTCCAGTGCCTGCATTATAACATTCCCTGAAATAGTACTCACACATAACTACTTCATGTTTCTAAATGATTTCTTTATTCAGACGAAGGGTAAAGCTATTTGGATCCCCCATGGCTCCTAACTATGCTCATTTGTATATGGGTTACATGGAGAAACAGTCAATTTTCAATCCTCTCAAAAATGTTTTTTTGCCTAACATTATTATTTGGAAACGGTACATTGATGATATTTTTGTTCTATGGAGGGATGACGCAAAACATCTCCAGGTGTTCCATGCTTGTCTTAACTCCTGTTCTGAGCATCTGAGATTTACTATGCAATCTGACACACGTCAAATCAGTTTCCTTGATATTATGATCTTGTGTGAAGATAATGTTCTATACACTGATCTTTACAGGAAACCTACTGATCGGAACAGTTTGTTGAGGGCTGATAGTTGTCACCCACTTCCCTTGAAAAACAGTTTGCCCTACAGCCAATTCTGTCAAATCAAAATAATTTTCAAAAAACAATCAGATTTCAACAGAAATATGGCTGAGACGCAAAGAAGATTCAAGGAGAGGGGGTACAAAAATGGTCAGATTAATGCTGCCATTGAGAAAATTCAAACCAAAACGAGACATGACCCTTTTCAAGGTCAGTCTCACAAAAAGATGCATTATTACTATTCAAAGTGCTCTGAACAATCGTTCATAAACATTGGCACATTCTAAGATCCGATGACAGTATCAGTAATGTGTTTTCGACCCTCCCTTGGTCGTATTCTCGCGAGGCAGAAATTTCAGCGATCAATATGTAAACTCTGATTTACCACGTCAAGATATCCCTGCACAACGTCTATTTGCGCCCCTACTGGATGGAAACTACAAGTGGCTGGATGGAAACTACTAATGGCTGTGCTCAACGCAATGGCACTTATAAATGTAGATCCTTCAAACACCCACAAACAGGGAAACAGATCCCAATCAAAGTTGTTATCACGTGCTCCACTTAGACAGTTATTTATCTTATAACTTGTCGTTGTGGTAAAAATTATCTGGGTAAAACAAAGCGCGAATTAAAAGTACGAATATCGGAGCATCGTAGCACCATTGGGTGCCCCTTTTTGGAAGCAAACCACTCGATTTCGTTCCTATGTTATATTGGCATCGAAAATGTCACCCTCTCCTATTGTTAAAACGAGAGGCTGCCTGGATCTTTAATCCTAAACCCTTGCTCCCTTAGGTCTCAACGTAGACTTTGATCTGAAGCCATTTTTAAAATATTTTTATTTCACCTTTATTTAACCAGGTAGGCTAGTTGTGAACAAGTTCTCATTTGCAACTGCGACCTGGCCAAGATAAAGCAACGCAGTTTGACACATACAACAACACAGAGTTACACATGGAATAAACATACATAATACATTAGAAAAGTCTATATACAGCATGTGCAAATGAGGTAGGATAAGAGAGGTAAGGCAATAAATAGGCCATGGTGGCGAAGTAATTACAATATAGCAATTAAACACTGGAGTGATAGATGTGCAGAAGATGAATGTGCAAGTAGAGATACTGGGGTGCAAAGGAGCAATATAAATACATAAATACAGCATAGGGATGAGGTAGATTGGATGGGCTATTTACAGATGGGCTATGTACAAGTGCAGTGATCTGTGAGCTGCTCTGACAGCTGGTGCTTAAAGCTAGTGAGGGAGGTAAGAGTCTCCAGCTTTAGGGATTTTTGCAGTTCGTTGGCAGCAGAGAACTGGAAGGAGAGTCGGCCAAAGGAAGAATTGGCTTTGGGGATGACCAGTGAGATATACCTGCTGGAGCGCGTGCTATGGGTGGGTGCTGCTATGGTGACCAGTGAGCTGAGATAAGGCGGGGCTTTACCTAGCAGAGACTTGTAGATGACCATTCTTGGGATTATTGTGATTTTGCCTATTGTAAATGTTTGTAGGCCTATGTAGCCAAATGGTATCTATGATCGTATGCTATCCATTTATGTTTTTAGTATGCGTTTTTAATATATGAGAATTAACCGACGGTATCAGGCCACACCCGGTCATGATTACAGACACCTGTGTGTGTCCTTTGACACTATAAAAGCGAGTCATCCCGCAGTGTTTGTCATTATACCCTGATGAAGACAGCTTGTCTGTCGAAACGTTGGATATTAGGTTATTTTATTAATGCATCTGAGCTCCTAGAGTGTGCGGCTCTCCTTGAAATGTTCAAGCGTTCCACTCCGCTAGCCAGCACCTCGCCTAAATAGGTGTGCGTTTCTTTCGCCTTCAGACGACTGTACACTGAGTTTACCTGATAGCCCTCTTCTTAACACACCTCTCCCATCCCTCCTTTTCTACCCCTTTACCTCTCTGCCATGCAAATGCACGCACAGGTTAAGGTTTGAACGTGTATTGAATAACTTAATATACGTAATAAATATTGTAAAAATATATATAAGGAAATCCCTGTGTAATGTCTGTTATTTTTATTTTTTTTACTGGAGAATTCTTTATTTTCACAACCAATAATAGTTACATTGAGAGTAGATTTTTGTAATATTATGATACTTTTCTGTTTTCTAGCTTTATTTTGTCATCAATTAAGGAGTTGTGTCTGTTTTTTTAGCTGACCAATTCTCTATTTTCACAAATGATACCAATTGAATGAAGAGTAGTTTTTTTGTAATATAATGACAATTATCTGTATTTTTGTTTAACGTTGGCATCAATTAAGGAATTATTTCGTTTTCTTAGCTGACCAATTCTCTGTTTTCACAACTGATACCAGTTATATTGAGAGTAGGTTTTTGTAATATTATGACAAATATCTGTGTTCTAGCTATATTTTGTCATCAATTCAGGAGTCATTTCTGGGTTTAAGCTGTCTAATTCTCTATTTTCACAACTGATAACAGGTCGATTGAGAGTCGTTTTTTGTAAAATATTATGATTATAATCTGTGTTCTAGCTATATTTTGACATCAATTAAGGAGTTATTTATGCTTTTTAGCTGGCCAATTCTTTATTTTCACAACCAATGCCAGCAAAAGAAAAGAGGATTCAATGTAAAAAATAGGAGTTCATGTCGTAAAACTGTAGTAATAAACTTTATTTGATGGAAAGTAAATCACCGTTTTTATACAGATTACATATGTTCGTTTTCAGTCTGTAGTTTTACAGTCTATTTCGGGCACCCATGCTGCCAGACTTTTACCGTATACTAACAGATTTTTTTTTTTACAGTGTAGCACGGAGGAGGATCGCATGTTGTAGTAGGCCTTTTAGGCCGCTTAAAAAGTTTTACGTAATTTTCTGATAAACCTACGATAAGGTTATCACAACACATTGGCAAACTAATTTATTTAAATAAGTAACGACAAAATATAAAAATATGTTAATGCTAACGCAGAGATTTGGTTCTAGGTTGCCGATATTATTCAGATGATAAAGACATATATAGGTCTACTGCATTCATATAAGTGTCGATATTCTCTCTCTCTCTCTCTCTCTCTCTCTCTCTCTCTCTCTCTCTCTCTCTCTCTCTCTCTCTCCCTCTCTCTGATTTAGCTATGTTTGAGCCTTCGCAAGGCCAGATGAGTGGCATTGTTTAGACCTAGCCTACTGAGGACACATTAGGCACACGATGAGAGAGAAGTGTTAATGCTAAATTGTAATTATTTCGCCTCTATGGCCTATTTATTGCCTTGCCTCCCTTAATTTTACTACATTTGCACACACTGTACATATATTGTTCTATTGTGTTATTGACTGTACGTTTGTTCATCCCATGTGTAACTCTGTTTTGTTGTTTTTGTCGCAGTGCTTTGCTTTATCTTGGCCAGGTCGTAGTTGTAAATGAGAACTTGTTCTCAACTAGACTACCTGGTTAAATAAAGGTGAAATAAAATAGATAAAGTGGAGAATGCGAAAGGGAAATCCGGTAGGCCTATTGCGGTTTTGACTAGGCCAAACGTTCCCAAATTCATTCATTTTTTACTTAAACTTAGTGAGACCCCCTTTCACGTTTTGTACATCCTTTAAATTCGTACAATTTAAATTAAGCCGCGGATATGGGATCAGAACACAAACAACATTCTGACTCTATCAGAAGACAAACGACATTCTGAAATGGGAACAGGTGAGTCAATATATCATTTGATCATTGCTTCAGGTTTCAACGAATGAATCATTTTCAGGATTATATTCAACTAACAATGATACTCTGCTGCAGATCATCTCACTACCCTAAGAATGGCACATCAGACTATCACTTGGATGAGCGCCTTCCTCTGCCTCGCGCAAGTTTTCTCGATGCCCATGCCTTGCCAGCTACGACGATATCTTGTGGGAACATCCCACAACCTACTGAGAGACATGGTACATTTTTTAAATGACTTTTGACTTGAATTGTATTATCCAACTATGTTTATTAATTAACTGACTAGCTCAACCTGACTTCTGTGTTTTCTCTTTCTTCCAGGGAGGTCATTTTCCACTGGAGTGCCTGCAGGAGAATAATGTCTTCATGGTATTCCCAGCCACTGCATTTGCAACCTCGGGCGCGCCACAGGTAAGCGCATGGGCACATATCCAAGTGTTCTTTACAGCATGAAAGAGTATTTGCAACCGTTAGGATTAGAAAGTAGACAGACAACGTTACGATGCCATTTATGTTATTTGAAATTATTGTTGTCTGTTTCAGTTGAGCAGCAGTGGTGCTAAGGCTATTTATGAGACATTGAAGAACATCGACACATTGTTTGGAACTGACGAACTGCCGACAATGTGGGACCAACATAAATTGGAGTATTTTCAGAACATTATCTACCGTCAGACTGAAGAGAGCAAATGTGTGAGTACCTACCTATGCCAATACAGATAGCTTAACTGTTTAAGTGTGGTATGGTGACATTTGAATTATTTTCTTCTTGTGTCAGATGATGGGGAGTGTGGATTCACGTGATTATCTAGTCAGGGAAAATGCGCTGAATACATACTTTAGTAACATCGCGGCTGTCCTAAAATAAAAAGTAGGGTACAAGCAAATACACTATAATGGATGCATTTTAATTATTATTCATCGCCTGCCTCTTTCTTTCTTTCTGTCAGATGATGGACAGTGTGGATACAAGTGATTATCCCATCAGGGCAGAGGGCCTGAAGACGTACTTTGGGAACATTGCAGCAGTCCTAAAAGAAAAGGTAGAATATAGGTTGAAAACAAATAGACACATTGTTTTGATAATATCTCTACATAGGACAATATTACCCTACATTGCCCTAACAGTTTATTTTTTATTTTCACAGAATTTCAGTTACTGCGCCTGGGAAGTGGTTCGAAAAGAACTCCTGTACACCCTAGAATTCATTCTGAAACACAACTCTGATAGCCTTCTGTGGTCCAACAGAACATGAATTTGAATTTGCAGAACTGATTTATATACTGTACTTGATTTTGATAGCCTACCATTCTACAATGATGTAATGTGCCATGTCAAACTGCAATATAAGACATGCATTTATTTGTCTTTCAAGGTTATATATTTATTTACATATTTATTTATTTGAAAATTGTGCCTATTGTTGCTGTCAAGTAAATACACATTTTTATACTTTTAAATATTGCTACTCTGTGCGCTCATTCTGAAGCATCGTGATGCACTGTCTGTCGGTGTGTGAACGTTCAGATTTGGGTAAACATGCTCAGGACATCAAATCAAGTCAAATTTGATTGGTCACATACACATGGTGAGCAGATGTTAATGCGAGTGTAGCGAAATGCTTGTGCTTCTAGTAGATTCGACAGTGCAGTTTTACAACAACTACAGAAAACACACAAATGTAAAGGGATGGAATAAGAATATGTGCATATACATATATTCAAGAACACTAAGGTAACCTGCCTAAATGACTACCGACCCGTAGCATTCACGTCTGTAGCCATGAAGTGCTTTGAAACGCTGGTCATGGCTGACATCATCACCATTATCCCAGAAACCCTAGACCCACTCCAATTTGCATACCGCCCCAACAGATCCACAGATGATGCAGTCTCTATTGCACTCCACACTGCCCTTTCCCACCTGGACAGATGGAACACCTATGTGAGAATGCTATTCATTGACTACAGCTCAGCGTTCAACACCATAGTGCCCTCAAAGCTCATCAATAAGCTAAGGACCCTGGGACTAAACACCTCCCTCTGCAACTGTATCCTGGACTTCCTGACGGGCCGCCCCCAGGTGGTAAGGGTAGGTAACAACACATCCGCCACGCTGATCCTCAACACAGGGGCCCCTCAGGGGTGCATGCTCAGCCCCCTCCTGTACTCCCTGTTCACTCATGGCTGCACGGCCAGGCACGACTCCAACACCATCATTACATTTACCGATGACACAACAGTGGTAGGCCTGATCACCGACAACAGCGAGACAGCCTATAGGGAGGAGGTCAGAGACCTGGCCGTGTGGTGCCAGGACATTAACCTCTCCCTCAACATGATCAAGACAAAGGAGATGATTGTGGGCTACAGGAAAAAGAGGGCTGAGCACGCCCCCATTCTCAACGGAGCTGCAGTAGAGCAGGTTGAGAGCTTCAAGTTCGTTGGTGTCCACATCACCAACAAACTAACATGGTCCAAGCACACCATGACAGTTGTGAAGCGGGCACGACAAAACCTATTCCCCCTCAGGAGACTGAAAAGATTTGGCATGGGTCCTCAGATCCTCAAAAGGTTCTACAGCTGCACCATCGAGAGCATCCTGACTGGTTGCATCACTGCCCAGTATGGAAACTGCTCGGCCTCCGACCGCAAGGCACTACAGAGGGTAGTGCAAATGGCCCAGTACATCACTGGGGCCAAGGTTCCTGCCATCCAGGACCTCTATACCAGGCGGTGTCAGAGGAAGGCCCTGAAAATTGTCAAAGACTCAAGCCACCCTAGTCATAGACTGTTCTCTCTGCTACCACATGGCAAGCGGCACCGGAGTGCCAAGTCTAGATCCAAGAGGCTTCTAAACAGCTTCTACCCTCAAGCCATAAGACTCCTGAACATCTAGTCAAATGGCTACCCAGACTATTCACATTGCCCTCCCCCCTCCACACCACTGCCACTCTCTGTTGTCATCTATGCATACTCACTTTAATTAACTCTACCTACATGTACATACTACATCAACTAACCGGTGCCCCCGCACATTGACTCTGTACCGGCACCCCCCTGTAGATATTGTTATTTTTTACTCTTTAATTACTTGCTACTTTTATCTCTTATTCTTATCCGTATTTATTTTAACTGCACTGTCGGTTAAGGGCTCGTAAGTAAGCATTTCACTGTAAGGTCTACACCGGTTGTATTCGGCGCATGTGACTAATCAAATTTGATTTGATTTGATTTGGATGAGCAATGGCTGAGCGGCATAGGCAAGATGCAATAGATGGTATAAAATACAGTATATACATATGAGATGAGTAATGTAAGATATGTAAACATTATTAAAGTGACATTTTTTTAAATGATTAGTGGTCCAATTATTAATAAAGTGGCTAATGATTTGAGTCTGTATGTAGGCAGCAGTCTGATGGCGTTGAGATGGAAGCTGTTTTTCAGTCTCTCGGTCCTAGCTTTCATGCACCTGTACTGATCTCATCTCCTGGATGGTAGCCCCTGGTGATGCGTTGTGCAGACCGCACCACCCACTGGAGAGCCTTGCGGTTGAGGGCGGTGCAGTTGCCGTACCAGGCGGTGATACAGCCCGACAGGATGCTCTCAATTGTGCATCTGTAAAAGTTTGTGAGGCTTTTAAGTGACAAGCCACATTTCATCAGCTTCCTGAGGTTGAAAAGGCACTGTTGCACCTTCTTCACCACACTGTCTGTGTCGGTGGACCATTTCAGTTTGTCCGTGATGTGTACGCCGAGGAACTTAAAACTTTTCACATTCTCCACTACTGTCCCGTCGATGTGGATAGGGGGGTGCTCCCTCTGCTGTTTCCTGAAGTCCACGATCATCTCCTTTGTTTTGCTGACGTTGAGTGAGAGGATGTTTTCCTGACGCCACACTCCCAGAGCCCTCACCTCCTCCCTGTAGGCTGTCTTGTTGTTGGTAATCAAGCCCACTACTGTTGTGCCGTCTGCCAACTTGATGATTGAGTTGGAGGCGTGCAAGGCCACGCAGTCACGGGTGAACAGGGAGTAGAGGAGGGGGCTGAGCACGTACACTTGTGGGGCACCAGTGTTGAGGATCAGCGAAGTCGGGATGTTGTTTCCTACCTTCACCACCTGGGGGTGGCCCGTCAGAAAGTTCAGGGGTCCTCATTTATCAATGTTGCGTAGAAAAGCTTCTAAATAAACTCGTACAATTTTGGGGGGAATTTTCGCAAATACAAAAAAAGTTGATATTTATCAATTGCTCGTACGCTGATTTACACACACCTGTAAGTATTTTTGCCTTGATGAATCAGGCACGCTCTAAAACACTGCACTAGTGCACGTGAAGTCTCATTTACATAAAGAACCGCCCTAAATGACCATTTATGGTCACAAACCTTCCCCTTAAAGCTGCAAAAAAATGTCACTTGGGAGCAGGTTAGAGCTGTGGTAAATTCTGCCTCATCTGAATGCAGGACAGTTAAGGAAATTAAAAATAAATTGTTTGGTTTGAAAACATTGGGCAGAGTGACTCTTCACTGTCTGCTATGGACCAGCGCATTGACAGCATAATTGGAGAGACCTCAGTGTCTGGCATATTTTTTGATGGTGATACTGAGGACCCTCTCCCAGACCCTGAAGGAATACCAGACACACCAACTGATGGTAAGTCAAGCTTTATTTTCGCAACCATATTCAGACATGGACCACATCTAAATATATTTTCTTGACAATAAATAACAAATATGACAAAATAAATGTAACAAAATGAATAAAAATAACAATACATGAAATCTTCACAGATGTGGGTGATTTGCCTGGCCCCTCAGCCATCCCCAGGCCTTATCAGATATGAAGGTAAGACCCAGATGCAGACCCCGTCGGATAACCAGTAGTTTAATAATCCTAGAGGGGCAGGCAAATAGACAGGTCAAGGCAGGCAGGGTTCAATAGTCCAGAGAAGTGGGGGAAAGGCACAGGACGGCAGGCAGGTTCAGGGTCAGGCAGAGGTCGGTAATCCAGAGGTAGGGCAAAGGTACAGGACAGCAGGCAGGCTCAGGGTCAGGCAGAGTGGTCAGGCAGGCGGGCTCAGAGACAGGACAGGCAAGGGTCAAAACCAGGAGGGGGACAAAAGAGAGACTGGGGAAAAGTAGGAGCTGAGAAAAACCGCTGGTAGGCTTGAACAAACAAGGCGAACTGGCAACAGACAAACCGCTGGTAGGCTTGAACAAACAAGGCGAACTGGCACAGACAGGTGAAACAGATCAGGGTGTGACAGGCCTACAAGAAGGGTGTCCTCATTGGTCGAGCGCTTCAGCTGTGCCGCATGATCAACACATCAATTCTTGGACTGAAAAAGCATCTGGGGGATGTACGCAACGGCCCGAGAGAGATAAATCAATCATTGAAAGAACTTGTTGATTGTGTCAAACGTGTGAGACAATAAATTCTGCTGCTATGTAAATATGTTTTCCTTGTCGATTTTATTACAATACTTGGAAGAACAGATACCTAAAACCGTTGTATGATATTGACTCTTGTCCTCAGTGCCAGGGCTATGGGTGGTGGGAAACACTCCCTGTCAGGCATGGGCCCATCGGGTCTGGGTAGATCATTCAGTGGAATGCCATTTTTGAATGCAATGTCGTGGAGCACACTGCAAGCCTTGACAATCGTAGCAAACCTAAAAAGGAATTTGCACATTGTATTACATTCACGTGATGGCATTTGAAGGAATGTCATTTCAGTGGCGAACCTTGCTAGGCTGCTATTGCAGTGTGCTTCGTGTCCCACACAAGCACAGACAACGCCTTTTCAGCAGGCCTATGGTGCGTTCCACTGTTGATCTTGTGCGTGCGTGGGCTTGGTTGTACCTTGAGGGGTTTGTGAGGAGAGTCCTCAGCCATGTTTTTAATGGGTAGTCCCAGTCTCCTGCAGTTATGAACACAACATTCAGATATTGTTTCCCAGTAGAGGTCTAGAACCTAAACATAAGTCACTTACCAATAAGCCATCCATCCTCAACAGCTCCTTCCTGGAGGTTAAGGCCCGACTGAACTGTTCTGCACAATGAATGAACCATGTGTCCCACTTGGCCACTACATTCAACGAAGCCAAATGTGAATCACAGATGACCTGCACATTGACAGAATGGAAATCTTTTCTTTTTGACGAAGTTGAATTCGTTCACTGATGGTGCTTTTACTGCGACGTGGGTGCAGTCAATTGCTCCTGTGACATTGGGAAATCCAGCTACGGTATGGAAATCCCTTTTCACTCTGGCCTGTTGCACGGCAGTGTACGGAAACTGTATGTATTGTGGGGGTCAATGAAATAAAGCCATGAAGGACTGCAGGCAATATTCGGCTCGTGGTTGGTTGTGAAATGCCAATCTCCCATTGGAATCTTCCAGTGGCCCAAAATCCCAGGGTGGAGAGGACTTGGGTATGCACTGGGATGTCATTGGTGCGATTCGTCTCCCTTTCTAATACCGGACAGAGTTGGTTGCAGAGATACAATAAAATATGCCCTGGAAAACGAAATCTACTAATAAGCCAAGCGTCGCTCTCAGCAAAAAACATCTGCACGCTCATTGAAAACACGCTCCTTGCAGCAGATCCTCCAGCAATGCAAGATTTGTCACTTTGGACAAGTCACAATGCCTCAGTGTTGCCTTTTATATTATTAAACTGGTTTAACTAAATTGCCTCCAACCTTACATTCCACTCTTTCTAATTGACTTTATTATTCAAAAAGGCTTAAATGGTTTCATATTTATGAATTCGATAGCACCCTGAGAAAACTATTAGTAGCTTAAGTGTCTATAAAAGAAATACATGAATAAACTATTCATGTATTATCTTTTTGTCTTCATAGTTGATGATTTGGTCCAGTATGTTAACCCTTTCTCCATTTGGTGGGAGGTATTTCATTAGCAGTTTGACTTTTCTACCACAAGGTGTTGTGGGTACGCATGGTCCAAGGTGTGCTTCAATTTACGCACATTCTCAAGTGTAAGTACAAATGGATAAATCACACACTTTGCTTAGAAATGATCGCACGCATGGTTTCCGAACATTTCTGTTCCTACTCAACATTGATAAACGAGGGCCCAGGACCCAGTTGCATAGGGGCGGAGCTGAGACCCAGGGCCTCAAGCTTGATGAGCTTGGATGGTACTATGGTGTTGAATGCTGAGCTGTAGTCAATGAACATCATTCTTACATGCACGGCTGGCAGTAGAATTTGGCCAATACCCTAATAATTCATAAAGGAAATCCCTAAAAACAAGTCAGTTGTAACTTCTCAGACTCTAGTTAGGCTATATTAAATGCATGCCTTCAATGAGGATAAGTAAACGGGTTTCAGCAGGGCTCGCCTGTTTTGAACACAGTACTTTGAGCTCTTACGAATTCCGTTTGAACCCCCTCCATGAAATTGCATTCCACAATAACTTAATCAGAACAATATTCGCTGAATAGAAATAAGACGCATAGTGAATTCACAAGCAGTGAGGAATAACAGCTTTCCCTACAGTTCCCTTTTCCACTTTCAGTTTCAATTTCCATTTCCTTAGAGTCTTCAAAAAGTGTTCAAACCCTCTGACTTATTCCACATTTTGTTGTGTTACAGCCTGAATTCAAAATTGATTAAATACTATAATTGTTTCCCTCACCTATCTACACAAAATACCCCATAATGACAAAGTGAAAACATGTTTTTAGATTTTTACTTAATAATAATAAGCATAACAATAACAACAATAACACAATATTTTAGTTCTGTGTTTATGATTTTATTTTAATATAAAAATCCAAATATGAGGTAGACTCCCAGCAGAGCCCCAAATCCAATGGACATATCCTCTGGCTTGTTGATGTTAAAGTGTTGATATTCTTCGTACCCATAGCCAGAATGATTTTGCAGTTTGTGGTGATGAACAGGTTTCCTGTTCTATTCATCAGAGGTGTGGGGAGTGTGAAGTCTGTGAATCCCAAAAATAGTAGTTATACAGATGATTAACAAAACGTGCACATGACAGAATTCATACCAACCGACATACCTTTGTATGCCTCCTCGTCTGTAAACCTGCAGACATAGACACATAAGTGAACAGTTCAGTCATCTGCACCCAATACAGCTATCCTTCAACATGTTCTTATAGCCTACATAGTCTTACCTCTTTGATGATTGGGATCTGTTGAATTGTGTCCATTTCTGTTTTAGAAAGATTTGCACAAAAATGAAACGATAGATGGTATCATCATAAAACATCATATTAGATCATACAAGGGACAAACCTTACCTTAACCCTCCTATTGTGTTCGTTTCATGTTAATGAATTGTGTGTTCCCGGTCCAAAATTACCGCCCCATTTTAGCTGATTGTAAATCCATATATTATCACCTAATGTTGTGTTAGATCTTTTTAAACGTAAGTTCTTGTGAACATTACAAGTTTTGAACTTCTATTTGTTATTTACCTGAACTCGTACAACTAGTTTGAGTTAAAAAAAGCATAATAATAAAGTATGAATTATTTTCACTATAACAAATACTCAGATGAAACATTGTGCCATTTATCACAGACTACTGTGTCTCAATGTTTAACAAGGACTCTCTCCTCCTCACCAGTGTCATGATCAAAGATATGATCAAGAGCCTCACATACAGTATATCGTTTGGTCATTGTGCTGCCACAGAATGAATTGTGAGCAAGGCCTCAAGAAAGCTTTATATACCAGAGCTGCAAGAAAAGTTCTATACATTATTGAAACAATGTTGCGATTGTTTGTGAGAATGCCAACAGGTGTGGTTCCCGTGGGGGAAATATTCTATTGGGGAAAGGTTACCGTCGGGGTTGCCATGGAAGCCAAGAAGGGGAGTGAGGTGTGTGTGTGCTCAAACACACATGTATGTGGGGGTCTAGGAGAGGAAGCGTGTCCATCTGATGAATGGGCATGTGCCTGAACTCAATTTTATACACTAATTGTAGTCTCACCCATTCATTTCTAATGACCGGTCATTTTTGACCAGGAACACCACAGGTGTACAAAAGTTCAATAAAACACCCAAAATGTAATGAAAATCATCAAAATGTATTTTGTGTGTTCAGATGCCCTGTATAGACAAAGTCATGGAACCTTATAACAATCAGATTAAATTAACTACATTTTCCAGAGAGAAAACGTGTAAATCGGTCCAATTCGACCAGAACACAGGAGGTTAAATTGAGGAGATCTTTACATTTTACAGTTAAGTGCCTGCACCTGCTGTCCTTTCAAATTCAAATCCCAAAGTTTCAGTTGGGCAGTTAGGTTCCTGCAAGAACCCCCACCAACTAAGGAGGTTCCTCGATGAACCCCACCTCCTATGGGGTTCTTGGAAGAACCTTTTGGGGGAAAATTTCAGTGTCAAGAACCCTACAGTTCTTCAAAGAACTTTGAGGTTCTTAGAAGAACCCTTGTCAAACCCTTAATTTTTAGTGTACTTATTGACTCAAGACATTTTAGCTTTTCATTTTTTATTAATTTGTAAAAAATGTGAATAACATAATCTACTTTGACATTATCTACTTTGACTTCCGGCGCCGACCAAGATGGCCGCCTCGCTTCGCGTTCCTTGGAAAATATGCAGTATTTTGTTTTTTTATGTGTTATTCCTTACATTGGTACCCCAGGTAATCTTAGGTTTCATTACATACAGTCGGGAGGAACTACTGAATATAAGAGCAACGTCAACTCACCATCGTTCCAACCAGGAATATGACTTTCCCGAAACGGATCCAGTGTTTTGCCTTCCACCCAATACAATGGATCTGATCCCAGCCGGCGACCCTATGCGACGCCGTAAAAGGGGCAAACGTAGCGGTCTCCTGGTCAGGCTTCGGAGACGGGCACATCGCGCTCCACTCCCTAGCATACTACTCGCCAATGTCCAGTCTCTTGACAATAAGGTTGATGAAATCCGAGCAAGGGTAACATTCCAGAGAGACATCAGAGATTGTAACGTTCTCTGCTTCACGGAAACATGGCTAACTCAAGAGACGCTAACGGAGTCGGTGCAGCCAGCTGGTTTCTTCACGCATCGCGCCGACAGAAACATACATCTTTCTGGTAAGAAGAGGGGCGGGGGTGTATGCCTTATGATTAACGAGACGTGGTGTGATCATAACAACATACAGGAACTCAAGTCATTCTGTTCACCTGATCTAGAACTCCTCACAATCAAATGTCGACCGCATTATCTACCAAGGGAATTCTCTTCGATTATAATCACAGCCGTATATATTCCCCCCCAAGCAGACACATCGATGGCCCTGAACGAACTTTATCTGACTCTTTGTAAACTGGAAACCACACACCCTGAGGCTGCATTCATCGTAGCTGGGGATTTTAACAAGGCTAATCTGAACACAAAACTCCCTAAATTCTATCAGCATATCGATTGTGCTACCAGGGCTGGTAAAACCTTGGATCATTATTATACTAACTTCCGCGACGCATATAAGGCCCTCCCCCGCCCTCCTTTCGGAAAAGCTGACCACGACTCCATTTTGTTGCTTCCAGCCTACAAACAGAAACTAAAACAACAAGCTCCCTCGCTCAGGTCTGTTCAACGCTGGTCCGACCAATCTGATTCCACGCTTCAAGACTGCTTCGATCACGCGGATTGGAATATGTTCCGCATTGCGTCCAACAACAACATTGACGAATATGCTGATTCGGTGAGCGAGTTCATTAGAAAGTGCATTGACGATGTCGTACCCACAGCAACGATTAAAACATTCCCAAACCAGAAACCGTGGATTGACGGCAGCATTCGCGTGAAACTGAAAGCGCGAACCACTGCTTTTAACCAGGGCAAGGTGACCGGAAACATGACCGAATACAAACAGTGTAGCTATTCTCTCCGCAAGGCAATCAAACAAGCTAAGTCCCAGTACAGAGACAAAATAGAGTCGCAATTCAACAGCTCAGACACAAGAGGTATGTGGCAGGGTCTACAGTCAATCACGGATTACAAAAAGAAAACCAGCCCCGTCGCGGACCAGGATGTCTTGCTCCCAGACAGGCTTAATAACTTTTTTGCTCGCTTTGAGGACAATACAGTGCCACTGACACGGCCCGCTACCAAAACCTGCGGGCTTTCCTTCACTGCAGCCGAGGTGAGTAAAACATTTAAACGTGTTAACCCTCGCAAGGCTGCAGGCCCAGACGGCATTCCCAGCCGCGTCCTCAGAGCATGCGCAGACCAGCTGGCTGGTGTGTTTACGGACATATTCAATCAATCCTTATCCCAGTTTGCTGTTTCCACATGCTTCAAGAGGGCCACCATTGTTCCTGTTCCCAAGAAAGCTAAGGTAACTGAGCTAAACGACTACCGCCCCGTAGCACTCACTTCCGTCATCATGAAGTGCTTTGAGAGACTAGTCAAGGACCATATCACCTCCACCCTACCGGACACCCTAGACCCACTCCAATTTGCTTACCGACCCAATAGGTCCACAGACGACGCAATCGGAACCACACTGCACACTGCCCTAACCCATCTGGACAAGAGGAATACCTATGCGAGAATGCTGTTCATCGACTACAGCTCAGCATTTAACACCATAGTACCCTCCAAACTCGTCATCAAGCTCGAGACCCTGGGTCTCGACCCCGCCCTGTGCAACTGGGTCCTGGACTTCCTGACGGGCCGCCCCCAGGTGGTGAGGGTAGGTAACAACATCTCCACCCCGCTGATCCTCAACACTGGGGCCCCACAAGGGTGCGTTCTGAGCCCTCTCCTGTACTCCCTGTTCACCCACGACTGCGTGGCCATGCACGCCTCCAACTCAATCATCAAGTTTGCGGATGACACTACAGTGGTAGGCTTGATTACCAACAACGACGAGACGGCCTACAGGGAGGAGGTGAGGGCCCTCGGAGTGTGGTGTCAGGAAAATAACCTCACACTCAACGTCAACAAAACAAAGGAGATGATTGTGGACTTCAGGAAACAGCAAAGGGAGCACCCCCCTATCCACATCGAAGGGTCAGTAGTGGAGAAGGTGGAAAGTTTTAAGTTCCTCGGTGTACACATCACGGACAAACTGAATTGGTCCACCCACACAGACAGCGTTGTGAAGAAGGCGCAGCAGCGCCTCTTCAACCTCAGGAGGCTGAAGAAATTCGGCTTGTCACCAAAAGCACTCACAAACTTCTACAGATGCACAATCGAGAGCATCCTGTCGGGCTGTATCACCGCCTGGTACGGCAACTGCTCCGCCCACAACCGTAAGGCTCTCCAGAGGGTAGTGAGGTCTGCACAACGCATCACCGGGGGCAAACTACCTGCCCTCCAGGACACCTACACCACCCGATGTCACAGGAAGGCCATAAAGATCATCAAGGACAACAACCACCCAAGCCACTGCCTGTTCACCCCGCTGTCATCCAGAAGGCGAGGTCAGTACAGGTGCATCAAAGCAGGGACCGAGAGACTGAAAAACAGCTTCTATCTCAAGGCCATCAGACTGTTAAACAGCCACCACTAACATTTAGCGGCCGCTGCCAACATACTGACTCAACTCCAGCCACTTTAATAATGGGAATTGATGGAAATTATGTAAAAATATATCACTAGCCACTTTAAACAATGCCACTTAATATAATGTTTACATACCCTACATTACTCATCTCATATGTATATGTATATACTGTACTCTATATCATCTACTGCATCTTGCCATCTTTATGTAATACATGTATCACTAGCCACTTTAAACTATGCCACTTTATGTTTACATACCCTACATTACTCATCTCATATGTATATACTGTACTCTATACCATCTACTGCATCTTGCCTATGCCGTTCTGTACCATCACTCATTCATATATCTTTATGTACATATTCTTTATCCCTCTACACTTGTGTGTATAAGGTAGTAGTTGTGGAATTGTTAGGTTAGATTACTTGTTGGTTATTACTGCATTGTCGGAACTAGAAGCACAAGCATTTCGCTACACTCGCATTAACATCTGCTAACCATGTGTATGTGACAAATCAAATTTGATTTGATTTGATTTGATTATGGGGTATTGCGTGTAGGCCAGTGACATTTAATTTTTTTTTTTATCAATTCAGGCTGTGACACAACAAAATGTGGAATAAGTCAAGGGGTGTGAATACTTCCTGAAGGCACTGTACATGCATGTAACCTATTGCTGTAGTGTTCATGTCAGGTTACAGCTAGGTGTAGTCTGGTCAAATGGTGAGGCTTGACTGAGGGCCCGTTGAGCTCATTGAGAATCAAAGGATTTATGTCTAATGGAACCAGACGGGTAAACAGAATGACACACCCTGCACCGCTCATTATGTAAACCTGAAATAGAAACATGGAGGTGAATCATATTTTATAGTATATGATTCACTGACTTGAGATTGAAACGGACCTATATCAAAACACCCCGATTAATCAACAAGTGTTATGATTCACCACATAGACCTACATTATCATCGGTCTGATTTTTAAGCACTGCTGGCTAAAACAAATATCTCATCTGATTCACAGGGGATTATTACTGTAGAAGGTCATGAAGGGGCTATACATGCTGTGGTACATCTGTATGAGAACTACACCCTAGAATATGACAAGTTGGACGGGTCTGACACTGAATTAGGGCCAAATGTCAACATTTGGCAGAATATCGCTAATCACTAAAGAAAAGTTATGGTATTAAATGTCAGTTTTTCATATTGCTTTTTCTCATCATCACTTACCATGACATTTTTATTGACAATTAACGATTACATTTAAATGAATAGTCTCACGCTATTGCAGTAGTAACATTTTAATTCCTTTTTTTAAGTCAAAGTTATGGATTAACCTTAGCGCAGCTCATTTGACTCAATAATTCACATGCTAAAATATATGACTGAGGTGGAAAAACTTTCACAAGGTCCGGAAATAGCGTCTGCTTTTGTAAACCTCAGTCTCTTATCGGGGATTTATTCACCTTCTTCTCAGGTCAAGTATTACTCATCATCCTTGGCCCAATAATTGTCTTTAAAATCCCGCCAGTCTGCCACTTCCACCGAAAGTGTGTCATTAGTCGGTATTTAGCAGAACTAGTGCTGCGAAGGTAGGTGTGAGCTGTGAAGTGACTCACGACTTCAGCCCACACCTGTGAAACCAAGGTAACCCCGGAAGACACCACAGACCTGTGGCTTTAGGCAACCGACAATAAACCACTTCTCTTCTAATCCACAAATCAAAAGGTGTTGGCCAATACAGTCAAGTCCATAATTATTGTCACCCTTGATAAAGATGAGCAAAAAAGACTGTATATAAAATACAGTAAATAATATAAATACTGAGCTACAGTATACTGTATGCAAAAAAATTTTGGGAAATTATATTATTTTATACTCATACAATTGCTCAGAGAAAGAGATTTGAGAATACGTTGCGAGGGATCTTAGATCATTCCAGACCCTTGATCGCCTTTGTCTGCTCTTAAGGTCTGCCCTCTCAGGTTTCAGGTATACTGTAGGTATGAGGTACTTTTCTGCATATGCTTCCATTTTTTCGGCGCCAAAGAGCTCTACTCTTATGTCATCTGACCATCTGGAGTTTTATAAACGGCATTGACACTGATTGGAACCGGTGCTATGGTCAGATGACAATAACATTTGAGCTCTTTGACCTTGAAAAATAGAAGCATACTCAGAAAATGACCTTATACCTACAGTAAAACATGGTGGTGTATCTTTGATGTTATTTGGATCCCACTGGTCCTGGAGCCCTTGTTAATTGACCACAAAATCAACGTTTTGCAATGTCCATCTCAGTCTCTGTACTTGAACCCCATTGAAAACTTGTGGTTTGAATTGAAGAGGGCAGTCCATATGAGCAGAAGAAGGAAAGATCTGGAAAGATTCTGTGTGGAGGAATAGTCTAAGCTCCCTCCCAACATCCAATCTCATAACACATGTAACCAAAAAATGTGTTTACACTTTCATCCGACAATAACATACAATATAGTATCATAAGATGACTGATCCACCACAGTGACTTCCAGTAAAATAGTCTGCCATGCACTCATACACTTCTAATGACGCGGAGGCAGATTAGAATAGGGAGGAGTTTGGTATCCATGGCTGCAGATGTTTAGATTAGAAAACGAATACAATGAAAGGAAAAAACTACATGAAAGAAGAAAACTCCCTTTGAGACATTGTGATATGATCTCGTGGCATAACATAAATAGCGCTGGTGAGACTGGCAGCGGTTTGAGGAAGCTAGTTTCCCTGGGGGGGGAGCCAACGCACACGAGCCAACGCTCAGTGCCTGCTGGCGGATTGTGACTCTTTTACGGCCTCATTGCTTAATCATCTAATTGGATGATTTATGACACATTTTTACCATAAAACATAAACACACTGACTGGCTGCTCTAGTTCTCTCTCTCTCTCTCTCTCTCTCTCTCTCTCTCTCTCTCACAAACACTTCAACATAATGAGGAAAGAACCACTTGTGCTTTTAATAAAATATTGAATTGTCAAAAGTTCATAAACAATTGCAGAATTTCAAAAGCATGTTACATGCAGTAGTAGTACGTCAAGATATACAGTTTACAAAAGGTATTTCCACAAAACATTCCATAACATTTTTCCAGGTACATTCTTTAAAAAGTAACAGGAAATGTCAAGTTGTTATTTGGCACCAACTTGAACACAGTAAGTGCAGGTGAACACAGGTGAACTGTCTCCAGGTACATGTCACATGTTGACACTGAGTTCCCACGGTATATCCTCATTTTCCTCCTGGCCGTCAGGGTCAAATTGACTCCAGGGTATGTCATTCCCCTGACAAAGAAATAAAAAGAAAGGATGTTGATTCCTGAGATCAGATTTGATTTAGATTTCATTAACGCTTGCGTTCAACAAGACTGCGTTACGCAGAATACACAATGACATAAGCAGTTACATGAAGTCATAAAGTAGAATACTAAAGTTAATATTACATAAAGTTAACACCAGTGACTATCCAGTAAAGTTGCCAATAATGTAAACTGCACTGGCAATTTTTGTAAATACTACAATGGCCAAAATACATACAGACTAAGCAACCTATGTGGGTAGAAAACAATTAAAAGAATACAATGGCAATCGAATGTGTGGAATAATTGCTGTAAGAGAACAGTGTGGTACACTTATGAGTCCTTCCAGATCCTCATCCTGTAGGACATCCTCTCGCTCCATCCTGCATTCAAGTACAACTTGAGTACAGCAGATTTGTGTTTTTGTGATTACATTTGTATTCCCTTATGGCAGAGAATATCCCTGCCCATGCCTCTACTATGCACCTAGAAGACATGAAAATATGCTGAGCTGATATCTTCAAAATGATTCCAATGATTAGTTCACTTAAGAGTTCAGGGCCTTGTTTCCCAGAGCCTTCGTAGCGTTAAAATCATTGTTAGAACCATCTTACGATGTATCTTTAGTAGCCAATCTGTTTCCCCAAAGGCTTCGTTAGTAACGATCTTAAAAATCTTTGCACATCTACAAGTGATCCAGACCACTCGTAGAGTAGCCAAAGTGCATCGTTGGATGTTTTTTTGCCCTTCCGCGTCACTTTATTCACAGAATATCTCTGCTAAACATAGAATCAAGATGTTTAGGCTAGTCATCTGTCTGACATTGACCACCAATCACTTCAGAATGAAGTTAACTACAAATACAAAGTTGCCAAAGTATTTCCAATTGTTACAAACAAGTGAAAGATAAAACCATCGACAGGGCTGTAGTGGAGCGGGTCGGGAGTTTCAAGTTCCTTGGTGTCCACATCACCAATGAACTATCATGGTCCAAACATACCAAGACAGTCGTGAAGAGGGCACGACAAAACCTTTACCCCCTCAGGAGACTGAAAAGATTTGTCATGGGTCCCCAGATCCTCAAAAGGTTCTACAGCTGAACCATTGAGAGCATCCTGACTGGTTGCATCACCGCCTGGTATGGCAACTGCTCGGCATCTGACAGTAAGGCGCTACAGAGGGTAATGCGAACGGCCCAGTAAATCACTGGGGCTAAGATTCCTGCCGTCCAGGACCTATATAATAGGCGGTGTCAGAGGAAAGCCCATAAAATTGTCAGAGACTCCAGTCACCCAAGTTATAGACTGTTTTCTCTGCTACCGCACGGCAAGCTGTACCGGAGCACCAAGTCTAGGACCAAAAGGCTCGTCAATAGCTTCCACCCCCAAGCCATTAGACTGCTGAACAATTAATTAAATCGCCACCGGACAATTTACATTGACCAACTCCCCCCTCCATTTTGTACACTGCTGCTACTGTTTGTTTGTTACCTATGCATAGTGACTTCGCCCCCACCTACATGTACAGATTACCTCAACTAGCCTGTACCCCCGCACACTGACTCGGTACCGGTGCCCCCTGTATATAGCCTCGTTATTCTTATTGTGTTACTTTTTATTATAACTTTTTATTTTAGTCTACTTGCTAAATATTTTCTTCTTGAACTGCACTGTTGGTTAAGGGCTTGTAAGTAAGCATTTCACGGTAAAGTCTACACTTGTTGTATTCGGCGCATGTGACAAATAAAGTTTGATTTGAAATGAAAACCGAGATGACGGCATTAAAAGTTAAATAGGCTTCATGGGTATGGTTAAGATTTTAACTACTCTTACCGATACTGCTTATCGATCCGGTACTTTAACAGTATTCTTATCGATTCTTTTGTTATTTTTTACAAAAAAAAGGAAACAAATTAAGAACAGAATTAACATTGCTTTATTTTCTGAAATGTGAAATAAATAAAATAAACAATTATTTACAGCAAAAGAAACAGCAATGTTTTGAACAAATCACTATTATAGACTCTAATGTTGTGATGGAAATGTAAAACAAATGAAATAATCAATATTTTCCTGCAAAAGAAAATACAGTGGTATAGAGCAACACGGGTGGCGCCTGCAGGTAGGCTGCAAAAGGACTAACAGTTCTTAGCAGTTCTTCTGGAGAAAGATCAACATATTTGCCTTCTCTGGCAGAAGTCGGGACCTCTCCTGGCTTATTGTGTTCCCTGCAGTCGAAAATACCCTCTCACTAGGGGTGGAGGAGGCTTGAGCACAGAGGTAGCTTGTTGCAATGTTTGTGAGGAGGGGCAAAGTAGCTCTATTCTCCCACCACCACATCACAGGATCTTCAGCCATAGGGATGGGAGCCAGGCCTTTGTAGAGCTCAACCTCTAGGTCAACACGCTCGCTGAGGGTGAGGGACGAGGTGTCCTGTTAGATTGTCAAACTCAACTCCCTCTCAACTCTGAGAACAGCTCCTCCAAGGCACTCCTTGTTTTGTACAATGGAGGGACTGTCTCCCTCATTTCCTCTCCTTCAGACTCCTCCTAATGTTGCTGGTGCTCTGTGTCTGTCTGCTCCTGCTCCTCTGACAGCCCTGGTGTTGCTCCTGTCACATTGGCCTCAACAGCTGCCTTCCTCAGCCTGTCCCAGGTGGCATCACTCACCGGCCTTCCTTTAAATCTGGGGTCCATTTCTGTGGCCTCATGCAGGAAGGCTTGAATGTTCTCATCCTGATAGCGCTCGGAGAGGTTCTCCCACACCTTCTCTTTGATGGTTGCCACGAACGTTGTATCTTCATGCTTCACAGTGAAGTGCTCTTCCAGTTTTTGGAGGATGGGTTTGATCTGTCCACAGGAGGCATTCTTTTCACATGACACACAGTATGGATGTATAAAGGATTATCATGAGCTGGACAAACTCCTCAGCCTTACGGATGTCCTCATCCTTCAGACGGTCCAGGTTGTCCTTGGTCATTGCTGTTCGCAGTTGTGGGTCCAAGGCTGCTGCTTGGATCGCTGGATACTGCTCCATGAATCTCTCATTAGATAGAGTTCCATTTGGTCTTGACATCAGGGATGAGTGAATGTTGCGGAAGGCCTGAAACAACATATTTAATTACCGCACACATGAATATTGAATTAAATTGTTAAATGTGGGAATTTCTAAATAATACTTTAATAGATTGAACTGGCTTCTTACCAAGGAGCTGCTGCTTTTCCTTCAAGACTGTTTTGGACATCGAGGATCTCTGGAAACACACGAACACTGCTCTGATTCAGGCTGCCCATTTATCAATGGAAGTCATTTTGTAGATTTTCTGCACTGCCAGATTCAATGATTCAATCATTATTTTTAGGATGTGTAGCCTCTTGTTGGCAACATCCAGATTGCCAGCATTATCAACAGTCACAGCTACAATCTTGCTCGGCTCTATCTCCTCTGCCACTAATCGCCAGTTTGCGATTTGTACACTGCCCTGGTGTGGCGGACCTTCTGTTTTACACTGTCCTGGTGTGGCGGACCTTCTGTTTTACACTGTCCTGGTGTGGAGGACCTTCTGTTTTACACTGTCCTGGTGTGGCGGACCTTCTGTTTTACACTGCCCTGGTGTGGAGGACCTTCTGTTTTACACTGTCCTGGTGTGGCGGACCTTCTGTTTTACACTGTCCTGGTGTGGCGGACCTTCTGTTTTACACTGTCCTGGTGTGGCGGACCTTCTGTTTTACACTGTCCTGGTGTGGCGGACCTTCTGTTTTACACTGTCCTGGTGTGGCGGACCTTCTGTTTTACACTGTCCTGGTGTGGCGGACCTTCTGTTTTACACTGTCCTGGTGTGGCGGACCTTCTGTTTTACACTGTCCTGGTGTGGAGGACCTTCTGTTTTACACTGTCCTGGTGTGGCGGACCTTCTGTTTTACACTGTCCTGGTGTGGCGGACCTTCTGTTTTACACTGTCCTGGTGTGGCGGACCTTCTGTTTTACACTGCCCTGGTGTGGAGGACCTTCTGTTTTACACTGTCCTGGTGTGGCGGACCTTCTGTTTTACACTGTCCTGGTGTGGCGGACCTTCTGTTTTACACTGTCCTGGTGTGGCGGACCTTCTGTTTTACACTGTCCTGGTGTGGCGGACCTTCTGTTTTACACTGTCCTGGTGTGGCGGACCTTCTGTTTTACACTGTCCTGGTGTGGCGGACCTTCTGTTTTACACTGTCCTGATGTGGCGGACCTTCTGTTTTACACTGTCCTGGTGTGGAGGACCTTCTGTTTTACACTGTCCTGGTGTGGCGGACCTTCTGTTTTACACTGTCCTGGTGTGGAGGACCTTCTGTTTTACACTGTCCTGGTGTGGAGAACCTTCTGTTTTACACTGTCCTGGTGTGGAGAACCTTCTGTTTTACACTGTCCTGGTGTGGATGACCTTCTGTTTTACACTGTCCTGGTGTGGATGACCTTCTGTTTTACACTGTCCTGGTGTGGCGGACCTTCTGTTTTACACTGTCCTGGTGTGGCGGACCTTCTGTTTTACACTGTCCTGGTGTGGAGAACCTTCTGTTTTACACTGTCCTGGTGTGGAGAACCTTCTGTTTTACACTGTCCTGGTGTGGCGGACCTTCTGTTTTACACTGTCCTGGTGTGGAGGACCTTCTGTTTTACACTGTCCTGGTGTGGAGGACCTTCTGTTTTACACTGTCCTGGTGTGGAGGACCTTCTGTTTTACACTGTCCTGGTGTGGCGGACCTTCTGTTTTACACTGTCCTGGTGTGGAGGACCTTCTGTTTTACACTGTCCTGGTGTGGAGGACCTTCTGTTTTACACTGTCCTGGTGTGGCGGACCTTCTGTTTTACACTGTCCTGGTGTGGAGGACCTTCTGTTTTACACTGTCCTGGTGTGGAGAACCTTCTGTTTTACACTGTCCTGGTGTGGAGAACCTTCTGTTTTACACTGTCCTGGTGTGGATGACCTTCTGTTTTACACTGTCCTGGTGTGGATGACCTTCTGTTTTACACTGTCCTGGTGTGGCGGACCTTCTGTTTTACACTGTCCTGTTGTGGCGGACCTTCTGTTTTACACTGTCCTGGTGTGGAGAACCTTCTGTTTTACACTGTCCTGGTGTGGAGAACCTTCTGTTTTACACTGTCCTGGTGTGGCGGACCTTCTGTTTTACACTGTCCTGGTGTGGAGGACCTTCTGTTTTACACTGTCCTGGTGTGGAGGACCTTCTGTTTTACACTGTCCTGGTGTGGAGGACCTTCTGTTTTACACTGTCCTGGTGTGAAGGACCTTCTGTTTTACACTGTCCTGGTGTGGATGACCTTCTGTTTTACACTGTCCTGGTGTGGCGGACCTTCTGTTTTACACTGTCCTGGTGTGGAGGACCTTCTGTTTTACACTGTCCTGGTGTGGAGGACCTTCTGTTTTACACTGTCCTGGTGTGGAGGACCTTCTGTTTTACACTGTCCTGGTGTGGAGGACCTTCTGTTGTACACTGTCCTGGTGTGGCGGACCTTCTGTTTTACACTGTCCTGGTGTGGAGGACCTTCTGTTTTACACTGTCCTGGTGTGGCGGACCTTCTGTTTTACACTGTCCTGGTGTGGAGAACCTTCTGTTTTACACTGTCCTGGTGTGGAGGACCATCTGTTTTACACTGTCCTGGTGTGGCGGACCTTCTGTTTTACACTGTCCTGGTGTGGCGGACCTTCTGTTTTACACTGTCCTGGTGTGGCGGACCTTCTGTTTTACACTGTCCTGGTGTGGCGGACCTTCTGTTTTACACTGTCCTGGTGTGGAGAACCTTCTGTTTTACACTGCCCTGGTGTGGAGGACCTTCTGTTTTACACTGTCCTGGTGTGGAGAACCTTCTGTTTTACACTGTCCTGGTGTGGCGGACCTTCTGTTTTACACTGTCCTGGTGTGGAGAACCTTCTGTTTTACACTGTCCTGGTGTGGAGGACCTTCTGTTTTACACTGTCCTGGTGTGGAGGACCTTCTGTTTTACACTGTCCTGGTGTGGCGGACCTTCTGTTTTACACTGTCCTGGTGTGGCGGACCTTCTGTTTTACACTGTCCTGGTGTGGCGGACCTTCTGTTTTACACTGTCCTGGTGTGGCGGGCCTTCTGTTTTACACTGTCCTGGTGTGGCGGACCTTCTGTTTTACACTGTCCTGGTGTGGCGGGCCTTCTGTTTTACACTGCCCTGGCTTGTGTCGTGCACTGTAACAGTGAGATAGTGGTCCTGACAGAGGCTGGTCCACCCGTCTGATGTGATGGCCAGCTTTGGCACGTCCTTCAGCTCAGTGATCACATTGGCCTTTTCTACACCATACCAGGTAGGAATTAATGTGTCACTGAGGTAACTCCTGGAGGGAGGGGTATATTTGGGGTTGAGGGCCTTGCTCATCTCCCTACAGTAAAAAAACATATACTTTTCATGCGTTGAATTATCATTATTGAATTAGTGTTGTTGTGTATTGTGGAGTGATGGGACTAACGTACTACCCTTTTATACTACTACAGCCTAAAAAGTAATACAACTCAATATATATACTGACAGACTTTTTGTTACCTAAAGCCCTTGGACTCCAATGTTGCAAAGGGGTGTAGGCCTTTCACTATGAACTTGGTCACGGCTAGGTGGCACTCATTCACCCTCTCCTAAATCATCCTCCCACTAGCTGCCAGCGTGAAGGGGCTTTGGGCTTGTCTTTGGCTTGGACCAGTGGTATTAGAGGGAGGAGTGGGATGGATCATTGCAGCTGCAACTTTAACACAAAAGTTGCAAAATCTTTACATGGGTGATTGAATGTATGTGACGCACCCATAGCTAAACAATCAGCTGGCTAATGGTTCCTTTTGATCATGAACCCATGTTTGCATAATTTTGTTAACTCCGTGTGTGGGCTTTAGGCTGCTAGCATACGTACATAACGTAGATCGCGCAACGAGAGATGAACTACGAGCTAGGCAGTCGAAAACGGTGGATTTCTCTGTCTGTACATGATGCACTGTCGATAGATGTTTGGACAGATTGCTTGTAAGGGCGGAAACACGAGCAAAAGTCTTGTTGCAATTGTGGCAACGAGCATTGTCAGCAAAGTGTAACCACACTTTTGAACGTGTTGCTCTCTCCGCCATTGTCACTAACTAAGAGTGTGAGAGACGCGCGAGAGAGATCTCTCTTCTGGATTGGGAATAGCGAAAATGCATCATAGACGAATGTCTTAATTTGATTGCAAATTAGAAACGGTTGGTGGGATAAAATGTGCAAGATAACGTTTATGTAGCAGTAATAAATAGGAAATCTATTTTCTTAATTTCTCCAGTACCGAAAGCAGAACCAATAACGTCGAAGCTTATCGATACTACGGTCTTTCATAATTTTGCCCCGGGGCCCGTTTAATACCTGGTTTCGGTGTCATCCCTATTCATGAACCTATATATTGCCATCAATGTGGATCAGGGTACTGGAATGCTCTGTTCCGAGAATAACACCGACATTTTGGAAAGGCAATTAGAAATCAACACCTTTATGTCAACTAACCCTGAGTTGGGCAAAAGTATGCGTAAATTATTTTGTCTATATTCTGTCAATTCGGAAAGTTTTCAGACCCCTTGACTTTTTCCACATTTTGTTAAGTTCTAAAATGGATTAAATAAAACAAAATCCTCAGCAATCTACACACAATACCCCATAATGACAAAGCAAAAACAGGTTTAGAAATGTTTGCCAATTTATAAGAAATTCAAAACATAAATACCTTATTTGGATAAGTATTCAGACCCTTTGCTATGAGACTCAAAATTGAGCTATGGTGCATCCTGTTTCCATTTATCATCCTTGAGATGTTTCTACAACTTGATTGGAGTCCACCTGTGGTAAATTAAGTTGATTGGACATGATTTAGAAAAGGCACAGACCTGTCTATATAATGTCTCACAGTTGACTGTGCATGTCAGAGTAAAAACCAAGTCATGAGGTCGAATGAATTGTCCATAGAGCTCCGAGACAGGATTGTGTAGAGGCACAGATCTGGGGAAGGGTACCAAAACATTTCTGCAGCATTGAAGGCCCCCCAAGGACACAGTGGCCTCCATTCTTAAAAGGAAGAAGTTTCGAACCACCAAGACTCTTCCTAGAGCTGGTCACCCGGCCAAACTGAGCAATCGGGGGAGAAGGGCTTTGGACAGGGAGGTGACCATTCTGGCCATTCTGACAGAGCTCTAGCGTTCCTCTGTGGAGATGGGAGAAACTTCCAGAAGGACAACCATCTCTACAGCAGTCCACCAATCAGGCTTTTATGGTAGAGTGGCCTAACGGAAGCCACTACTCAGTAAAAGGCACATGACAGCCCGCTTGGAGTTTGCCAAAAGGCACCTAAAGACTCTCAGACCATGAGAAACAAGACTCTCTGGTCTGATGAAACTAAGATTGAACTCTTTGGCCTGAATGCCAAGCGTCACGTCTGGAAGAAACCTAGCACAATCTCTACAGTGAAGGATGGTTGTTGCAGCATCATGCTGTGGGGATGTTTTTCAGCAGCAGGGACTGGGAGACTAGTCAGGATTGAGGCAAAGATGAACGGTGCAAAGTACAGAGAGATCCTTGATGAAAACCTGCTCCAGAGCACTCAGGACCTCCGTCTGGGGCAAACAGGACAACGCAGGAGTGGCTTCAGGTCAAGTCTCTGAATGTCCTGGAGTGGCCCAGCCAGAGCCTTGACTGCACTGTATTCTATTTATTATAATGACCCTGTCACCACCATTTCATCAGGTCAAATTCCTGTACTTTGCAAATAATAGTGATTCTCGTTCTTTCTGAAACACAACCTTCTCATAGGCACTGTGGCTGTCCTGCTGAATCTCACCGGTGCCCTCCACGGTCTCCTCAGCCACTCCGACACCTTGGCAGCTAAGGCCATGCTGTGGGAAGGTGACCTCCAAGATGCAGCCGTACTTCCGGGTACTTGAGGGTCACCAGGTGTGGTGGACAACCTGCCGGCATCGTCACAGTTGGAGATGTCCTTCAGCTGTCAAGAGAAAGGAAGGTTTCATTACATATTGTCATTGTCTGATAAACCTTAACTACATTCTTGTCAATTGTCATTATTTTTTAAAACCCTAATGAAAGAAGTAACTCCCCTCAATGTACTCTGAAGATTTTATGACTCTAGAACCAAGATTCATAATTGTATGTTTGTTAATAGGAAAATATGGTATTTTTTTCTGAAAAGTTTGTTTTTGACATGAGGTTTTCATCACCCAGTGGCAGTATACGACACGGTCCATATTCTCCACAGCAGAAATGGATTGACTTCAACAGTTGGGACTGAAGATGTGTTCATTTAAAGTCTGACAACCTATCATCTGCTTGTGTTGTCAATCTTTTAATGTCTTTATACAAAAATCCTTTAATGTCTTGCTCACACAAAGCTAACTAGCTAGCGATTTCACATTGGCTACACCCACCTAACCAAACAAATATTGTATCTGTTGTATCATAATGTAACATATTATTGGAACATAAAAGAGATAAATCTCTGGGCATTGCTGCTCCTTACTGTAACAATGTGGGTGCGCCATCCACTAAATCCCATGTAGTGATTGGCAAAGTCCTGACACTTGCTATGGCTCAGTGGCTTGGAGTTGTGAAGGAAGTTTGGGTACTGCTTTGTGCTCAGCTTTATCTGGAGAACAGACAGAGAATGTACAATCAGTTCTAAAATGTCAATCATTACAATGGTTATATGGTGAACAGTGTTTAGGGCAGAAAGTGCAGCAGAGCAGAGTCTACCAGCAAAGAGGCCGGTCTACAAATCATCATGGAGTGGTAAGACATTGCCATCTACAGGTCAAGGTCTGGTATTAGTTATTGGTCAAGTGTTAATGTGATGGTTCACAGCAGCTGTGAGAAAAATACTACTCAGGGGCCTCGAAGTTGTTTTAAAATGGGGGGGGGAAAGCGCTTGGTTGAAAATATATACACATGTCACATAAGCAATGATCTTATGAAATAACACAATTTAATACAATTAATTTGGAGTGTATTTTGATATCTCTTTGGAATTTATGTTTGATAATCCGTGCTTCTACACATGCATTGCTTGCTGTTTGGGGTTTTAGGCTGGGTTTCTGTACAGCACTTTGAGATATCAGCTGATGTAACACGGGCTATATAAATAAATTTGATTTGAAATTTGATTTGATGAGAACTACAAGCACTAAATTGTACAATAGAGTACCACCGTCTGAGTCAATACTCATAAAACAAAGTGGTAAACAAGGAATCGTTTTCCCACCAATTTCTCCCATATGGAATTTTAGAAACACTTAAAATAAGGTCTGTGTTTCGTGTAAGCTTACCCTGGCGAGACAATTTGATAACCGTGTAAATCTCTCTAGGACAAGGTGACTTTTATCAATATATTTTCCTGTCTTTAACCCCCAAAAATGAACCGCTAATTAGCTGCTAATGTGGCTATCATAAAGAACTACAAATGATCTGGACGAGACTGACGAATGAAGGCAAAGGTAAGAATCTCTGGATTAACTATCTAATGTTAGCTAAATGTAGTAATGAAAAAATTGGCTTAATTGTTGTGCCAGTTTTAAATTGACACAATACCTGTTAGCATAGGTGTCAGCTAGATATGATGTGCAAGAGCTTGCAGGGATTTGTCATTTTGCATGTCTACTTTGACTCTAATTATCATTTTTGAATCAGAGTAAATAGAGCCTAAAAAAGTCACCTTGTCCGAGAGAGATTTACATGGTTATCAAAACATCACACCAGGGTAAGCTTACACAAAACAAAACCCTTATTTTAAGTGTTTCTAAAATCCCATATGTGAAAAACGAACAGTGGAGAAACCATTTTCCCGTTTGACCGCTAGGTTTTATGGGTATTATGACACCTCCACTGTGGGGCTCTATAGTCTACAACATGTGAGTAAGTTTCTCTCAGTTCCTTTACCTTCAAAGGAGAGCTCTGTAAAAAGCCTCTTCCGTGTGTTGCTCTCTGTGCTTTAGATGCCTGGGCTGCGGAGAAGTACTTGACTAGAGCATAAAACCCTGGCTCGACCACGGCAGCATTGGGACACCTTGACCAGATACAGCGGTCCAAAATTACAGAAGATGTTCCAGATGGATTCCTTTCAAGTGAAAATCACTTATTAGCCTACTTTACATAGGCTGGCGGGTAGGAGCGTTGGGCCAGTAACCGAAAGCTTGCTGCATCGAATCCCGGAGCTGAAGAGGTAAAACTCTTGTCGTTCTGCCCATGAGCAAGGCAGTTAAACCGACTGCTCCCCGGGCGCGGATGACGTGGATGTAGATTAAAGCAAACCTTAATCCAACATGCACTCATAATTGACTGTAGCGCATATAAAGCACCCACAAGTTACCGGTGGCTGAAAACAGTCAAAAAGTGCTGTACAGAAACCCAGCCTAAATCCCCAAACATCAAGCAATGCAGGTGTAGAAGCACGGTTGAAAATATGTTTGATCAATACTGATTCAGTATGGTATTTCATTCCAAATAATGTGTTTAATAAATTGGGAGGTCTACAATTTTTACTGAAATGTAATTATATTCCTGAAAGATTACCCGCTAAATTGGCTAGGTTTCACCAACAAGCTTTAATGGCCTGCACAATTTTCCCCCACATGAAGCTCTTTTGTGGAATAATTCAGACATAACTGTAAGGAATAAGTCGTTGTTCCTCCCCAGCTGGCATGAGAGGAATATTGACTTTGTTCTCGATGTTTTTGACAACAGGGGTAATATTCTTACATATGAACAATTTATAACATTGAATAAGTTTCCAATACCTTTCAGAGAGTTTATGTCTGTGATCAAAGCCATTCCCAGTGGGTCTAACTACCCTAATGAAAACTCATTTTAGCTTTGGTAATGATCACTAAGCTTATCCAAAACTCAGTTTGGAAGGCGTGGGCTTACTTGAGAAATCTTGTTGTAATAAATATATATCCATTCACAGAACCAACTTACTCCTAGAGGAAAAAATTTCTGGAACATGCTTATTCCTGACATTGTCCGGAAAAAAAGCTTGGTTAAGGCCTTCCAAATATTGCATACCAAACAAATTTAAGGAAGTGCACTTTAAAAATCTGCATAAGATATATCCATGAAATTCTATGTTGTCCAAATTTGTGGCTATTGATGATATTTTCTGTGAAAAAGAAGGTGAGAATCTGACTCACTTGTTCTTTGAATGTAAATTTGTGTCAGAATTTTGGGAAAACCTTGCAGAATACTTATTTACCATTATGAACATTACCCATGTTTTTTACATGAAGGATATAATATGTTACTATTGCAATGATAACAAGACCATTGAAATGATTGTGAAATGTTTTATTCTTGTTGCCAAATACTTTATACACAACCAAAATTCCAGAATTCTATACCAAAATTACACATATTTTTTATTGAATTTAATTATCTTGTTAAGACATTATCCCTAGTGAATAACAACAAGAATAACATCTTTCTGAATCATTATAATGAGATTTTTTTTAGAGTGAATACAACTACAATTTCTTATTTTATAAAAATTATTTTATTGATATTTGTTGTATGTTTTAGTACTTTCTTGTTAATACTTGTGTTTTGTTTTGTTAGACATGTTTGATGTAGCAATGTAAAGTTGTTGATTTTTGTATTATGAATAAAAAAATACACATTTTTAAAAAAAGGGGCGAGGGAAGAAGGAATGGTTTTTAAATGGACCACCCTTGGCCGGAAATTTGTTACTCGTTCATCCCGCGATGACTGTTTTCAGCCACCGGTAACTTGTGGGTGCTTTATATGCGCTACAGTCAATTATGAGTGCATGTTGGATTAAGGTTTGCTTTAATCTACATCCACGTCATCCGCGCCCGGGGAGCAGTCGGTTTAACTGCCTTGCTCATGGGCAGAACGACAAGAGTTTTACCTCTTCAGCTCCGGGATTCGATGCAGCAAGCTTTCGGTTACTGGCCCAACGCTCCTACCCGCCAGCCTATGTAAAGTAGGCTAATAAGTGATTTTCACTTGAAAGGAATCCATCTGGAACATCTTCTGTAATTTTGGACCGCTGTATCTGGTCAAGGTGTCCCAATGCTGCCGTGGTCGAGCCAGGGTTTTATGCTCTAGTCAAGTACTTCTCCGCAGCCCAGGCATCTAAAGCACAGAGAGCAACACACGGAAGAGGCTTTTTACAGAGCTCTCCTTTGAAGGTAAAGGAACTGAGAGAAACTTACTCACATGTTGTAGACTATAGAGCCCCACAGTGGAGGTGTCATAATACCCATAAAACCTAGCGGTCAAACGGGAAAATGGTTTCTCCACTGTTCGTTTTTCACATATGGGATTTTAGAAACACTTAAAATAAGGGTTTTGTTTTGTGTAAGCTTACCCTGGTGTGATGTTTTGATAACCATGTAAATCTCTCTCGGACAAGGTGACTTTTTTTAGGCTCTATTTACTCTGATTCAAAAATGATAATTAGAGTCAAAGTAGACATGCAAAATGACAAATCCCTGCAAGCTCTTGCACATCATATCTAGCTGACACCTATGCTAACAGGTATTGTGTCAATTTAAAACTGGCACAACAATTAAGCCAATTTTTTCATTACTACATTTAGCTAACATTAGATAGTTAATCCAGAGATTCTTACCTTTGCCTTCATTCGTCAGTCTCGTCCAGATCATTTGTAGTTCTTTATGATAGCCACATTAGCAGCTAATTAGCGGTTCATTTTTGGGGGTTAAAGACAGGAAAATATATTGATAAAAGTCACCTTGTCCTAGAGAGATTTACACGGTTATCAAATTGTCTCGCCAGGGTAAGCTTACACGAAACACAGACCTTATTTTAAGTGTTTCTAAAATTCCATATGGGAGAAATTGGTGGGAAAACGATTCCTTGTTTACCACTTTGTTTTATGAGTATTGACTCAGACGGTGGTACTCTATTGTACAATTTAGTGCTTGTAGTTCTCATCAAATCAAATTTCAAATCAAATTTATTTATATAGCCCGTGTTACATCAGCTGATATCTCAAAGTGCTGTACAGAAACCCAGCCTAAAACCCCAAACAGCAAGCAATGCAAGTGTAGAAGCACGGATTATCAAACATAAATTCCAAAGAGATATCAAAATACACTCCAAATTAATTGTATTAAATTGTGTTATTTCATAAGATCATTGCTTATGTGACATGTGTATATATTTTCAACCAAGCGCTTTCCCCCCCCCCCATTTTAAAACAACTTCGAGGCCCCTGAGTAGTATTTTTCTCACAGCTGCTGTGAACCATCACATTAACACTTGACCAATAACTAATACCAGACCTTGACCTGTAGATGGCAATGTCTTACCACTCCATGATGATTTGTAGACCGGCCTCTTTCTGGTAGACTCTGCTCTTTCTGTACAGCACTTTGTGACATCAGCTGCTGTAAGAAGGGCTTTTTAAATACATTTGATTGATTGATCTTGAAAGTGTTATTTATGTCGACAACATCCAACACTTCCAGACCGCCTTCAGCTCTTTTATTAGAGAGGACTGACGTTTTTAGTTTGTGAGACTTATTTTTCCAGATGATGTCAAGAAAGGTCTTGTTGATCTCTTTACAAGTAGAGGGATTTACAAATAAAGATAATGAGGGATACACAAAG
Organism: Salvelinus namaycush; assembly: GCF_016432855.1. Lineage (NCBI taxonomy): Eukaryota > Metazoa > Chordata > Actinopteri > Salmoniformes > Salmonidae > Salvelinus > Salvelinus namaycush. The sequence goes on along the minus strand of NC_052347.1, from coordinate 2,124,879 downwards.
CGAGACAGTCCCTCTGCCTTGGACAGAAGTACTCTCCCAAGTATAGAAAGATCCCTTTATAGCCAATTATTAAATATCTTTTTTATTTTCTTAATTTTAGGAGAGAAACTCATATGTTTTCTGCCTAAGTGTTTTTTTGGCAGATGTATACCTAAATATTTAACTTAGTCCTTTACAGTAATATTTTCTATTTCTTCATCATCAGTCATATAAACATAAGATTTCACATTTAGAAACATTCAGTTTTAATCCTGATGCAATAGAGAATGCAGTTATAGCATTAAGGACATGGGCGACCTGGTCTTTGTCTCTTAAAAAAAGAGTAGTATCATCAGCCAGTTGGGAAATTTTGATTTCTTTGTAAAAAATGGTTAAGCCACACAAATTTGCATTATTCAGAATATGTAGAGATAGAATTTCCACAACCAAAATGAATAAAAATGGTGAAATTGGGCATCCCTGTCGTACTCTTCTGTTGATACTGAATCTTTTGGATGTATTAAGGTTTAGTAACACAGAACTATTTATACCTTCGTAAAACATGCAAATGACTTTGATAACATTTTCACCGAAGCCAAAGAGTTTAAGTGATCTAAAGAGAAAATCCTGTTCAATTGTCACGCCCTGACCTTAGGGAGCCTTTTTATGTCTATTTGGTTTGGTCAGGGTGTGATTTGGGGTGGGCATTCTATGTTTTGTTTTCTATGTTTCTTTATTTCTATGTTTTGGCCGGGTATGGTTCTCAATCAGGGACAGCTGTCTATCGTTGTCTCTGATTGGGAACCATACTTAGGTAGCCCTTTTTCCCTCCTTTCAGGGTGGGTAGTTGTCTTTGTTTGGGGTACTATAGCCGTCTTACTATAGCCGTCTTCGCGGTTGTTTCTTCGTTTATTGTTTTTGTTGGCGACATTATCCAAATAAAAAGTAATGTACGCTCAGAACGTTTTGGTCCAGTTCTTTCGACGGCCGTGACATCAATTGTGTCAAAGGCTTTACAGAAGTCCAAAAATAAGACTGAGTCAATTGCATCTGAATAATCTAGAAGGTCCAAGACTAAATGAATGTTAGAGCTTATGTGACGGCCCTTCATAAATCCTGTTTGAGTCTCATTTATAATGGTATCTATTCCTTTCTTTAATCTTTTGGCATAAACCAGAGCAATCAATTTGTAATCAATATTTAATAAAGTAATTGGTCTACAATTGTCAATGAGAGAAGGGTCTTTATCGGGCTTCGGAATCAGTGAAATAAGGCCCTGTTTCATAGTGGAGACCATTTCCAATGCAATCTTGAAACATAATAATAGGGTCTTCTAGTAACTCCCAAAACTGTCTATAGAATTCAACTGACAGGCCATCAGGGCCAGGTGATTTCCATTTTTTCATTGAATTCAGAGCCTCTCTAATTTCTTCAATTGACACAGGTGAATCGAAAACTGAGTGGAAATCATCCTCAATTACAGGGACATAATTCTGAATGTGGTAAATGTAGCTTTCACAACCATCTTCCTGAAATTGTGAATTGTAAAGGTTTTCATGAAAGGAATTGACAAATGTTGATATTGTAATGGGATCTTTGCATAACACATCATTAATTTTGAGTACAGTTCTAGATTTTCTTTTATAGTTTCTCTTTTCAAGTGCAAAAAAGTAACTGGTGTTTCTTTCCCCCTCTTCAATCCATTTTGCTCTTGATCTGACAAAGGCACCCTTTGCCAGATCCGTGTAAAGCTGTTATAATTCTAGTTGTAAAGATTTAAATACAGATTCTTCTTTTTGAGATAGATTATCTTTCTTTAGAAAACTGTCAAGCTTGCTCATCATCTCTTTTTCTCTAAGGTTCTTTAAGTGCATCAGCTCTTTGGCACGTTTAATGGCTACCGCTCTGACTTTATATTTGAAAAATTCCCATCTACTTCCATGACCCAAGTCTTCTCTTGCAGAAATATATTTGGCTAACGATTTGATGTTTCCATTGAGAATAGGATCTTTAAGAAGTGTGTTGTTTAATTTCTAATATCCTCGAGGACCTTTAGATTTTTTTGCAGTGCAACGTCTGCTTCCAACTCACACCCTCAAACACGAAGAACCCCTGAATGCAGCTCACTTTCCAGCCCACCTTCCAGCTCATACTCTCAAACACCTAGATCCCCTGAATGCAGCTCACTCTCCAGATCCCAATCACCTGAATTCTAATCACCTGTTCACACACCTGTATGTCATTATCACACACTATTTAGTTCAGTTCTTTGCACCCCCATAACTGTGAGGTATTGTTTGTTTTGTGACACATGTCTTTCAGAGTCCTGGGTTTCCCATGATTTACTCCTCTTGTGTATGATAGTTTTCACCTGCCTCACTAATGATGCCTTTTGCCTATTCCCTGGCTGTACTTTAGCCTATCAGATTTCTTGTCATCTAACTATTGCCTGATCTCCCGGACTACGTTACTAGCCTTTTTCCTGCCTGTACTGTTGCCCTTTTGTACCCCCTGTGTATGACCTTCTGCCTGCCCCTGGACCCAGCTACCTGCCTCCTCCTCTGGTCCTTTGCAATAAACACCTGCTGCGCCCTGCGCTTGAAATCAGCTCTTTCTCCCCTCATGTTCATTACAAGTAGTTTGTAAATTCAGGTAAATCAAGTGATGATCAGGAACGGGAGCCAACTGATGATCTACATCTGTAACAAAACGGGGGAAATTAGGAATAAATATATTCTAGATTTATGTGACATAGTTTTTGTTGGTCCAGGTATAACCCCTTTGCATCCGGATTGAAATAACGCCAGGCATCATCAACAGAGGTCATTGCATAATGTAGTGATGATATTTCTATTTTGAAGGCTTTGACTCGTTCTTGGAGGAAAACGATCAATAGATTCATCAGGTGTTTCATTAAAATCCCCTGAAATAGTTAGAAAAGCCTCTGAGTGTTTGTTGCGTAAATCCTGTAATTTTCTGTTAAATCGGGTAAAAAGGGTCTTATTTGGAGCATGTGAGTTATGTTCATATACATTACAAATGATGAAAATAGCTATGACATTCTTTGAAGATATGGATTCTACAATGTCGCCTTTAAACTTGTGAATAAGTGTCAAAACACCAGCAGGGTGGTTTGATCCATGACTGAAATAGGCCATGTCCCCCCACTGTGATTTCCAAAATGTCAAATCACTTTCACACAAATTAGTTTCCTGAAGAAGGACAAAAACTGTGTTTACAATATAAAAATAAGGCTTTCCTTTTTGTAAGATCCTTCAAACCCCTAGCATTCAGACTAACAATATTGAGAGAGTTGAAAACAAACTCCTGCATTAAAAAAAGAGAACACAACCTAAACAGAAGTAGCAATGTGTACAATAAAACAGTGAACCTTGAGAGGGTTACTCTGACGGAAAACTACGCTCAGCTGAGGTAGTGGTGGTTAACAGTAAAACAAATGTCTTTTTTTAGTTGGCAAGTGTTCATAAGTTTGAACGGTACATTTACTCGTGGCAGTACATTAAATGTACTCTTGGCAGTACTCACAGTTCCAGTATGGTTCATGTCAACAGATTACCCAGTAATCATTCTTCCTTCGATAAATGCGTGTGGGCCCTTGAACCCAGCCTTCTTTTTCTCTTGTCGTGCCTTCTGTATAAGAGGCCACAGTTTCTCCCTGGCAGTCTGATCCTGTGATATCAAAGCCTCTTTGATGCAGAGCTTCTTGTCATCCAGAAACTTGTTCCCCTTGGCCATTTTCCAGATGATGTCCCTGTAATGGCGCATAGTTAAGCGCAAGATGACATTGCGAGGGGGTCCATCAGATCTTCGTTTCCCAAGTCGATGTACCACGTCGACCACGTCTCTTAGCTTGTCTTTGATGCTCAGAGCCACCTTTCCCATTGTTAGAGTCGACTTGGACATATTTGTATAAAATCCAGAACATACAGAGCTCCATGTACATGTATGTAAATATATTAAATATTAATGTATATGATGAAATATTAGGTACGTACCTTTATGATATATATTTACCTGATTGAGATATATTCATTTGTTGTTAGTGTAACTTAGTTTTTGGCCTCCCCTCTTGCCCATTCATTGTACTGTGGTAAGTGTGTTATGATAAAGGCAGGAAGTTGGGCCTTCGGGGGGGGAGGAGTCCTTGCTAGACGTGGGAGCGGTATAGTTTTTTGACCATACAGACATACAAACAGGTCATATTATGTATTTTCCGTGTCAAGTAATCTATGATTTAAGTTGATTGGAGAATCATTTTTTGGTTAGATATTAGAAGAATAAATATTTTTGTTGCACCATATCCCTGGATCTCATTGAATGTTTTGGCCGTTTGGAAACTTTGCGTGTAGACTGTATGCATACAAAACAACCCCGCTTCAGGCTAGGGCAGTGGCTATGGTAAAGAGGAAAGGAAGCCACTACACCCATGATATTTATTAATGACTGCTTACCTAATATCCTCTCCCTCTACCTCTTTTACACCTTGGATTTTCAGATTCCGCCTGCGAGAGTACCCTTTGAAGTTCAGCTACATTCTCACACAGCTCATTATTTTGGGATTGCAGTTTCTTCAGCTCATTTTCTAGGAATGTTATCTTTTCCTACTTCTCGCTCACAATTTTGTGAAGCTGACTGACAGTTTCTGATAAATGATCGATCTTCTTTGATGTTTCTTCGGTAGGCCGCTCTATGATGGACACTTTGGAGAACGTGGCGTCTTGTTTAGTAGACAAGGACTGGATTGCAGAGAAATGTTCAAATGTCCGGTGGATTTTTAATTGGGGTCTGAGGTAAAGAGGTTGCAAGGATTTCATCCTGGTCAGTTTTGTTCTTTCTCTTGCTTGACCTCGCGGCTTCTTGTGTATCCATGATGCTCTGGCAATCGTCGTAGCTAGCTAGCATGCCTGCCGTCTTCTGTGAGGCTTGGATATTCCGTCTAATGTTGTCTTTCTGTCGTGTTCTTCCCATTCAACTTGACAAAAACAAACTCTAAACTTGTGTATACTCGTCAGACGTCATGAAACGTCATCAGAAGTGTCCACCTAATTTGAGGGTTGAGGGGATAGGGTGTGTCTTTTAAGTGTTTGGCCTGCAAGCTAGGTATCCCCCCTTTCTACCTTGCTCTCCTATCAAAGATTTTGTATCAAAGTTGCATTAGTGTTCTGCAAGTTAATTGTAAAATGTAGATGTGTCCAAAACAAAGTATTACAAAAGGCCTATACTATTAGATTGCTTTAATGTCACTGTATGTAATGATGATGACAAAGAAAACAGTCTCACTCGTTTTTTTCTGAATTAAAAGTGTGGCGATTCTCAAGTCATTAACTAAGCTATATAACTACTGTATTAATCACATAGCTAACTACTGTATTAATCACAAACAATTCATCAATGGGACTTACGTAAATAAAAGCTTCTGAAAATGTGGATAGAATATTCCAGACAAAAAGTGTTTTGATATTTTCAATGGGTACACTGAACTCTTACGTCCACCTCAACCTCCATTGCAGTAGTGAATTCTGGCTAGAGCAACATTACTGTAGGCTACTACTATTCTCTGCCAACAGTGTTGCACGAAATGGTTTCAATGTTGCAGGTTGGTGTTAATGTCCCCCTAGTCAAGTCTTTTCTGGAGGATATCAATCTATTGCAGATGCTTTGATATGACGTTCATGTTTACGATGACTTCAGCACAAGAGCCTCTGATTTCCCCGCACTGAAAACGTCATTTGTTACGCAGTAGATTTTCTTCAAATCAAATAAAATCAAATTTATTTATATAGCCCTTCGTACCTCAGCTGATATCTCAAAGTGCTGTACAGAAACCCAGCCTAAAACCCCAAACAGCAAGCAATGCAGGTGTAGAAGCACGGTGGCTAGGAAAAACTCCCTAGAAAGGCCAAAACCTAGGAAGAAACCTAGAGAGGAACCAGGCTATGAGGGGTGGCCAGTCCTCTTCTGGCTGTGCCGGGTGGAGATTATAACAGAACATGGCCAAGATGTTCAAAATGTTCATAAATTACCAGCATGGTCTAATAATAATAATCACAGTAGTTATCGAGGGTGCAGCAAGTCAGCACCTCCGGAGTAAATGTCAGTTGGCTTTTTTAGCACATCCGGTGAACAGGTCAGGGTTCCATAGCCGCAGGCAGAACAGTTGAAACTGGAGCAGCAGCAAGGCCAGGTGGACTGGGGACAGCAAGGAGTCATCATGCCAGGTAGTCCTGACGCATGGTCCTAGGGCTCAGGTCCTCCGAGAGAGAGAAAGAAAGAGAGAGAGAAGGAGAGAATTAGAGAGAGCATACTTAAATTCACACAGGACACCGGATAAGACAGGAGAAGTCCTCTAGATATAACAAACTGACCCTAGCCCCCCCGACACATTAACTACTGCAGCATAAATACTGGAGGCTGAGACAGGAGGGGTCAGGAGACACTGTGGCCCCATCCGATGATACCCCCGGACAGGGCCAAACAGGAAGGATATAACCCCACCCACTTTGCCAAAGCACAGCCCCCACACCACTAGAGGGAAATCTTCTTTTCCTATGGTATTATGGTGGTCCGCAAACACACGTCAGAGGTGCATGCCGCCACCTACTGTATGGGGTGAAAACTGGGGAACTTTTATACAGCAAAAGGAAGGTTGAAAAAAACATACTCATGTTATTCCCAAACGTTTTTACTAAAACAAAACATCAACGTACTACTTTAGGCAGTTTCAAATGTCTACTCAGATCCCTACACAGGCTCTGGGGCCTGAGAGGGAGGAGTATCTTCCAACAGTATTCCCTGCAATGTTTCAGCCGTGAAGTCCTGAAGATCCAATAACATTTTTGCTGCTTTCACAATGATATCCAGTTTCTTCTATTTTTTTAATTAGTTTGTCCTGTACAATTAATCACCTGCACAATGAGTGCAACAAAAATCCATCTTCTTCACCATTAGTATTTGAGTATCTTTTATCTGATGAATGACATCAACAGGCTGCTTGCTTGTCATCCACTGCCAAAGCTTCATCATCTCTACTCTCTCCTTCAACAATGTTCACTGTCTCCACATAGGAGACCTGATTGACAGCCTTGAGCCTCACTACTTTGACCTCCTTCACCCTAACAGGGCCCTCGGGGAACTCTGGAAAATGCTTCCCATCCCATTTGCAGCATTGTGTATCCTCACACTCTTCAACACTTATAGTCCATCTGCAAATACTTGACATGTGGCCAAACATTTCACATGCATGACATTGCAGTTACTTTTGTACATACACTCGCACTGCACAGCTCATGTATCACAGCTTCACATGGGTCGGGAGAGACTCTTCATCCTACAGACTTGTTCTCCTCCTTCTTTCACAATGAGGGTTACGTGATGTGAAGCCTCGATATCCAGCGAGATGACACCTTTCTTCGGTGCCTTTCTCTTGGAAATCACAACTCTCCACTTCGTATGTTGACAGTTTATAGAGCCACAGAGCTTTCTCCTTTCGCTGTTTCGACACACATGAAATCCCCATCATACCGTTCCTGGTCACTCTGACTGACTCCACCTTTCTCAATTTGTCCTTCACCATCTTCGTAATCGCAAACAGGTCTCCCAAAAATGAACATTATTATTCACGAATGGTACTCCAACCAGAAACTGCTGTTCATTTCCAGCTTTAGCTCTTTTAGCTCGATTCTTCTTTATTACCGTGGTCCAGTTATTCTTACCAACTTTTTTTTTTTTTTTTTTCTCCCATTTTCTCCCCAATTTTCGTGGTATCCAATCGCTAGTAATTACTATCTTGTCTCATCGCTACAACTCCCGTACGGGCTCGGGAGAGACGAAGGTCGAAAGCCATGCGTCCTCCGAAGCACAACCCAACCAAGCCGCACTGCTTCTTAACACAGCGCGCCTCCAACCCGGAAGCCAGCCGCACCAATGTGTCGGAGGAAACACCATGTACCTGGCCCCCTTGGTTAGCGCGCACTGCGCCCGGCCCGCCACAGGAGTCGCTGGAGCGCGATGAGACAAGGATATCCCTACCGGCCAAACCCTCCCTAACCCGGACGACGCTATGCCAATTGTGCGTCGCCCCACGGACCTCCCGGTCGCGGCCGGCTGCGACAGAGCCTGGGCGCGAACCCAGAGACTCTGGTGGCGCAGCTAGCACTGCAATGCAGTGCCCTAGACCACTGCACCACCCGTGAGGCCCATTCTTACCAACTTTACTCGCGCCAACAGAATCAAACGTTGCATCAGCTTCCGCCATTGCACGACCTGCCACCACCGGGCCAGATTCAAGTTTGTCCATCCATCTTCCGTATTCCTCCACTCCGGAAACCATCCTCCTTCTCGTCATCTCATTGTATCTATCTAGCATCTCCATTCCGTCCAATATTGTCCTCACTTGGCACAACCAACAAGATAGTTCGACCACCGAACAGTTGATATAGCTGCCAATGTTAAACAACAGTTTACTAATTGAAGAATTTGAGAAAGCTCTGACTTTACTCCGACAGTAGATTTTCTGTACCCAACACGACCAATGAGCTCGTAGCTGCGTAACCAATGAAATTGCAAGTGCTGGGACACACCTTCATCTGGTTAAAGTTTGTTGGGGCCACCAAAGGGTTTGGAGTTTCCCATGATCGAAGGCCTGAGAAAAGTAAAATAATCGAATCGTTTTAGCTCACCGTTGAAGTCCCTTCACTAGAACCCCAATTGACTCAATATATTCAGAGGTTGGCAGGCTAATTGTCTGTTGGCAACAAGGTCAAATATTCCTGTGGTAAAAATGGTAATATTAGCATCGCATTCTATTTCCTGCCCCCTGGCTTTGCAATTGGTCTTGCTCGTACCTTGCAGGGGAGCCTCGCGAATCCACAGTACGCCACTGGTCATGGCATTGACATTAATGATGAATGGTAAATTATAACACAGCTACTAGTGCTGAAGGTAAGTCCATAGATTTAGTTATGGTGGGAGTTGATGTGAGGTGGTGTGGTGCTTTTGTAAATCCAAGATTTTGGTACTACTAAGACTCTCAACTCACTTCATATAACACTAAAATGTTCATTATGTTTTATGCATGGAACTTTTTATTCATGATGCACCGATGCTATCCCTCTGACATGCTCAGCACGCAAAAAGCCATTGCCAAAACCTGAAAGCTAGCTTCACGTCCACTGTGTGTCATGAATGTTGAATAAAATTCCAGTTGAACTTACTCTGACAATTGTCCACGAGTTTGGTTTTTGTATAGCGTGGCATTTGAGGCAAAATATCTAAAGGAACATATCAATGAACAGGTCTGCTGCATACCCTCTTCCTCTCTGTCAAAATAAGTCTGGCACAAGGTTTCGCTTGCTTGCACTTGCAGGACTTTTGTTTTGACATGAGGTGTTTCGACATATTAGGCACCTGCAGCAGACCCATGTTTGGAAAGCCTTTTTATGTATGTTCCTTTGGATATCTTTTCTCAAATTCCGAGCTATATAACAACCAACTCTATGGACAATCGGCAGACAATGTTCAAATTGAGCTTTATTCAACATTCGCAACCAGACAGGGGATATTTATGTACAATACAAATGTACGTGACTATGGGCTGTTTTCAATCTGTATTGCTGAAGAACCGCGTAACATTTTTTAAGGTCATTTCCGATTGAGCCTGACATATGCTGCGTTTGCAGTGAATGCCATCTCCACGAACGCGGGAACATAGCCTTTACATTTCAATGGAGCATCTGCGATACGAATTGAATCCAGTCTTAAGTTGTCCAAGGGACACAACAGGAATGTTGGGGCTAGAAACTTGTAAAATAAATTGATTTGAAAGATAGCAAATAGTAGCCAAGAGATCATGTACCACAGAGAACAACAGCTTTATTAAAAACGAATCACTATTAGTTTCAAACAGTAAGATTAAGGAATGAAAATACTTAAAGGAAATTACTCTAAAATATATATTATCCATCTGTGGACATACCAAAAGCTTGGAGCTCTACAAGTTCCCATTTCACCCCGAAATATTAATTTATGCATAAATGGCAGCACCACCTTGAATCACATATCTAAATAAGACATTTTTATAAACTTTTCTATAAATGTACTAATCTAAAATGTCCATGGATCAATGGTAGCTGAGTAATAGAGCGAATATCATAGAAAGTGCTGTTCTATATTTCAGAGAACAAAATGCAAATGCTTGAAAACCCCTGGAGTCAGGCTCTACCAGATCCAAATTAAATCTACTCTAGACTAAAAAGCACGCCTAATGGAGAATTTCAATTGAAAATGCTCTTCAGTGCAGGGCAAGGTCTAATCTGTATCTGGGAAACCGAACCCAGGAGATAGGCTCTTGCTGGCTGCCGCTCCAGCGTACGTTTACAGAGTGCAGTTGGCCTCCAGCGACTTCCTGCACTTAGCGACGGTCAGGTAGGTCTCAACCTTGGGGGGGGGGGGGGGGGGGGGGGGAGAATAGGTTATAGTTGACACATTTTAATGTGAATGTTCTAAGTCACTAGGACTTTCTCGAGACCAGTCTTGATCAATGGACAATAATAGTAATAATATATGGGTTGAAGACCCAAAGATACTTCACAAAGGAGAACACAAAAAACAAACAATGCACTGTAGAAAATATAGGAAGGCACATGCAATTGAAGGCAAAATGCTCTTCCACCTTATGCATGTCCTTCTTGAAGCAGGCCAACAGCTCATAGTTCCTCCTGACGTTGCTGTCGCCCCCCAGATTCTGATAGTAGTTCCCGTAGGGGGGCAGATGCTGAGAGTCATTGTCATCCAGGCTCAGTACGCCGTCCTGGCTCCCCTGTGGGAGACAGAGAGAGATGCATGGTGGGGTGGATGTGTGCATATCAATATTTGTTTATTGGGCCATTCTAAAAGCACATATAGCAAAAGACACATGCGTAAATGTCCTTGAATGGGCCAATATTCAGTCATTGAATGGGGTGTTACTGATATAGTCACTATTAGTGATGATCGATGAGGTGAGTTACCCCATCACAATGTAAAGCACTGAAAGATCTGCTGAGAAGAGGCAGACGTGGTCCTACACTATGCTTTCTAACTAGGAAAGCATAGTTGTATTTCACTTTCATGTCGGTGGAAGATAATAACCACACTGTAAACCCCAATGTGCTGTCATTACTCAAAACTTTTGAGGAAACCGTTGCACTTAATATACAGAATCTGACTACAGTTACTTAAAGTGATTGTTATAGTCATTACTCAAACCTATAGAGTCACCCTGTAGAGGGTTGAGATTTGAGTGGTTTGAATGACATTTTTTAGTAATGCCCCCACTAAGCCATGTCTCCAATATAATTTCCAAGTGTGCCTTGCCTTTTGGGTCAATTGTAGAGTTATCACCCATGACTGTATTTGTTAGTGACAGAGACATGTTTGTTGTCATTCATTTTCAGTCCTGAGGCCTTCAAGTGATTTTCTAGGCAAATATTATCATTATGGTTAAACTCTTTATAACTCTTTATTAAATATCTCATAAGGCCTTATTTTGAGGTGTAGCTTTACCCTAATACAGTGGCCCGAAACCCATGGTTTACAGGCCACATCAGGCCTGCAAGTAGGTTTGCAAAATTCCGGTAACTTGTATGTTATTTATCTTTGTGAAAATGTAGAAAAATGTATGTTATGTGTGTAGCATAAGATTAATCAATCAATCACTCAATGTACTCTACATGCAAAAACACAGATATTAAAAACAATTCCAAAAAATCTACCTGTAGTAGAGCATGCTGGGTAAAAAGTTAATTTGTTATAACTTTAAAAAGTTGCATTGATGTGACTCATTTAGATTTGAGTCAGTACCACATAGACATTTTAAGTAATAATGACTTTTCATTGACTGAGTTCAACTTACTAGAAGTATTTGAGTTAAAAAATGCCTTGTGGTTTACAGTACACAAAGTGCGGCACCACAAATGGTCATTGTTCTCCCTCCTTTCTTTACCTTGATGAGCAGGTTGATGCCCACTTTGAGGTCGCTGAGCTTCTCAGAGATCTGGTTGGAGTTTCTGACCATGAGGCTGTTGGAGATGGCCAGGGTCTGGCTAGGGTACTCCCAGGATTCAATCAGGCGGTAAGAGATGTGGAGCAGCTTCAGGACCTGTGTGTGTAGATGTAGAGAAACCACAGATTGTTAGAAAATGAAGTTGAGTTGTATTGTACAGCTTGAGATGCCATATCATTTACATGATACATGGCTGGAGAATGTAGACGTAGAGAAACCCCCGATTAGAGAGTGATGGGTTTTACTTACAAGGACTGTGATATGTGGTTGTTTTACCTACCTTAGTTGAAGAGAATAATAATAGTGTTTGTTTCGGTTGGGAAGAGACATGGCAAATGGCACCCTGATGGTCTGATGTTACTTAGAACCTTTTAATTCTTCTGCAGTGACACCATAGTCTGAATATTGATATTGGTCATTCCTATGTTGAAGTCTTTACATGTGTTCTATCACCTCTATCACTGAGGTATAGCAACATTTTACTGCCGATTTTAAGTGGACAATTTAAAACTCCCTGTCATGGCTAGATTTCATTTCCACCATGCATGATGCTGGCTCTGCTTATCTACAGTATATATTTACCCATGGAGTTTAGACAATCGGGGATCTGCTTGCCCAATAACTAATGACTAAGTTGTATTGATTGTTCAAATTGAGATGCCCTATTATTTATTTTGGAATCATGCATCATGGAGGATTGTCTCAGCCAGGTAACTTACTGAACTCTTCTGAGTCTCCTGCTTGTCGATTGGGCTCACGATGGAGTCAGAGTTACAGAAGTCCAGCAGGAATATCTTGTTCAGCTGTCTGCGTTCATCAGACAACAGGGTGCCTTCCTGCACAAAATCACAAAGACGGGAGAGAGAATTTTTGTGTGAAGAGGACACTGTCTACAAGAAGAAAGACCAACCTCTGAAACGTTATTTGCTATGTCAAAAGAAGATTCAAAAGCTATCTTACAAAGTCATTGAACATTTTCTGAGCCAGCAGGTGGAGATGTTGCACCCGGTTGACTGCAATGTTGAAGAGCCGTTGGTTTTCCATCGCTGCCCCTTGACTCAGAAAGCAACTGACCAGTAAGACTGGCATCAGCAGAAACACTAAAAGAGAGATGAAAGAAAATAAGAAATGTATAAAACGAGTAAGTCAAATTATGTTGCGACATGTTAGTAAGATATTCTCAGCCTTTGTACACCAATAACCTAGCGATTAAGAGCGCTGAGCCAGTAACTGAAAGGTTACTGGTTCGAATCCCTGAGCTGACTAGGTGAGAAATCTGTTGATGTGCCCTTGAGCAAGGCACTTAAACCTAATTGCTCCTGTAAGTCGCTCTGGATAAGAGTGTCTGCTAAATAACTCAAATGGAAATCTAATAGATCACATAGCTAGGTTGTTAAAGGAAGTGGTTATGTGTCAGTAGATTATACCCTCATGGCACTAAATTACTTGTTCACTCTTTCTCTGCCTCGTTGGCCCCTGCCTCAGGGATTAAATGTTTAAGTTAAAATGGTATTAAAACACTGACTTCCTACTTAAAAAAAGAAAAGAAAAGCTGGTTTACCTTGTCCCATTTTTTCTCTTAATTGCCAAGGATGATTACTTCACTTGAAAGTGCGGTGGTCGGTTGAGTATGTTGCCGTTTGTTTGGGGCCACTGTTTTTATAGATGGATAACACATGTTTTAATGTATCAACAGGAGGAAACATGAGATTTTCTCCATTTACCACCTTTCGTTGATGGGACCTGTTTTTCTATGTGATTGTGGAACAATCAGTACAATGCGTCAAATCAATCATGAATTTTTCCATGAGTCCGGGAAGAGGTGACCTGTCCTAAAAAAAAAAAACGTACTTGACGACTTGACAAATTAGGGTCAAAACACAGACAACACAAACCTCTGTTGTCTAGGACGTAATGAATGGACAAAAGTCACACTCACACACAGACAGACACACACACACCGTAACTTGACGACAACGCCGGTTATTCTGCCATTCCGCTGTGGTACTGTAGATAACAGGCATTATATGACAAATGTATTATATTGCTTCTTTATTAGCAGCAATATTGTATTGTTTAATGTCAATTGAATGTCCTATGGTGCTAGCACAGGCCTCAAAGTAGACACACAGAGAAGGACCTATCAAGGATGCACATCTTAGTATGTTTTTAATTTGTTTAAATAACATAAACAGTCACTTGATCAATACCCACTTTTTCATTTTTGTGTGAGAGCCTTTGTTATACCTGACAAAGCCCAATAAAGGTATCTGTTGGAGCAAGTGTGTAGGCCCTACTTCATTGATTGATTGATTTTGGGGTAAAAATCTATATGCCGTTTAAAAAAAAAAGTACACATCTCATCGGATAACACGTGAATGCTTTCAGCCTAGCAGCGTGTGTGCTTGACTACACAATGCTACCAGCCCAAAGCCTTCACTCTATTTGTGCCGCACCACCTTGCTGTGTTGAGTTTATGCTGCACAGGTAGGTGTACTGTGTCTTGACACCTCTAAAGGTTACCTGGTCAATAGTCATGACAGTAATGAGATCATGGTTGATGTGTGTCATTGTGGCATACGGGGGAGTAGACTGATCCGGTGTGAACATATTCAGCGTAAGTTGTGAACGAGGTCCATATTCAGCGTTCAGGACACCGAGACGTGCTGAATGTCAGGCTAGGCCCAGCGCTGTCCTAATCCTTTCCTGGCGAAAACAGAAATCGATCTGTTAACCCGCATCACTTTGGAAGGGCTGCTGCAAGTGCATTTACTGACCACATTACCTTGTTGAATATGTGACAGCTGGCATTCAAAAGAGCATTATACAACGGGTAGTTTTGGCCATGCTATTTAACTGGATGTAGTGATTACTTGTTTTGAGAGTCCAGCAAATCAAAAATACTGTATGTACAGCAGGTATCAATAAAGATTTTGTTCCATCAACCAACATCTCATCATCTGGCCCCCATTGTGGGATATGTATTGCCTGTAGCAAAATGTCAGACATCACTCAAAATTGTCAATTGTTGTTTAGGTTTAGTCATACTGCATCACAGTGGTTCCTAAACTTCTCTTTCCTTTATACCCTTATTGACCCTTATGGAAAATCCACATGAAATCACTTGCGAAGTGTTCCAAAAACGCATGTTTTCATGTGATCACGTGATCTAATGGGAAAGTGACAACCTGTAAAGTAACACGTGTGAAGTGTTCCAAAAACACATGATTTATTTCCCACGTGTGAAATCAAGTGTTCTTTCTGTAAGGGGACCCTCACCTACTCTCTCCGTTATGTTATTTTACTCAATCGGCTGTATGGCCTCATACCCATTTATGTTTTAACATGTGTCAAATGATCTGGATTAGCCAATTTACAAATGAAGTGGAAATTACTCTTGAACAATTATTATCACGCTATAGAAGAAAGATACTCTATATTACAGAAAATGTCCTGCATGGGTATTGTGTGATACTGTTTTGAGCAATGCATACAGTTGAAGTCGGAAGTTTACATACACTTAGGTTGGAGTCATTAAAACAAATTTTCAACGACTCAACAAATTTCTTGTTAACAAACTATAGTTTTGGCAAGTCGGTTAGGACATCTACTTTGTGCACAACACAAGTCATTTTTCCAACAATTGTTTACAGACAGATTATTTCACTTATAACTCACTGTATCATAATTCCAGTGGGTCAGAAGTTGACTGTGCCTTTAAACAGCTTAAAAAATTCCAGAAAATTATGTCATGGATTTAGAAGCTTCTGATAGGGTAATTGACATCATTTGAGTCAATTGGAGGTGTATCTTTGGATGTATTTCAAGGCCTACCTTCAAACTAAGTGCCTCTTTGCTTGACATCATGGGAAAATCAAAAGAAATTGTAGACCTCCACAAGTCTGGTTCATCCTTAGGAGCAATTTCTAAACGCCTGAAGGTACCATGTTCATCTGTACAAACAATAGTACGCAAGTATAAACACCATGGGACCAGGCAGCCGTCATACCGCTCAGGAAGGAGACGCGTTCTGTCTCCTAGAGATGAACGTACTTTGGTGCAAAAAGTACAAATCAATCCCAGAACAACAGCAAAGGACCTTGTGAAGATGCTGGAGGAAACAGGTACAAACGTATCTATATCCACAGTAAAATGAGTCCTATATCGACATAACCTGAAGACCGCTCAGCAAGGAAGAAGCCACTGCTCCAAAACCGTTTGGCCATAATGACCATCATTATGTTTGGAGGGAAAAGGGGGAGGCTTTCAAGCCGAAGAACACCATCCCAACCGTATAGCACGGGAGTGGCAGCATCATGTTGTGGGGGTGCTTTGCTGCAGAAGGGTCTGGTGCACTTCACAAAATAGAAGGCATAATGGGGAGGAAAATTATGTGTATATATTGAAGCAACGTCTCAAGACATCAGTCAGGAAGTTAAAGCTTGGTCGCAAATGGGTCTTCCAAATGGACAATGACCACAAGCATACTTCCAAAGTTGTGGCCAAATGGCTTAAGGACAACAAAGTCAAGGTATTGGAGTGTCACAAAGCCCTGACCTCAATCCAATATAACTTTTGTGGAAAGAACTGAAAAAGCGTGTGTGAGCAAGGAGGCCTACAAACCTGACTCAGTTACACCAGCCCTGTCAGGAGGAATGGGCCAAAATGAACCCAATTTATTGTGGGAAGCTTGTGGACGGCTAGCCGAAAAGTTTGACACAAATTAAACAATTTAAAGGCAACGCTACCAAATACTAATTGAGTGCATGTTAACTTCTGACCCACTGGGAATGTGATGAAAGAAATAAAAGCTGAAATAAATCATTCTCTCTGCTATTATTCTGACATTTCACATTCTTAAAATTAAGTGGTGATCCTACTGACCTGAGACAGTGATTTTTTACTATGATTAAATGTCAGGAATTGTGAAAAACTGAGTTTAAATGTATTTGGCTAAGGTGTATGTAAACTTCCGACTTCAACCGTATTTTATTGATTTAAGTCTATAACACAACATGTAGGGAAGTGTTCTGCCCATCAAGGTTCCCTTGGCTTAAACCTACCAAATTCTTTGAACACGTGTGTCATGACTGAGTGTGTGAGGTTCATGTTAAATGAGTATGCGCTCCTTTAAGAGTGCACAATATTTATAGGCTAAGGGAGAGATAACCGGAGCAAGAAATAGAACATACAATGTAAGAGTATAGGACAGAATGTAAATAAACGAGCCCAGGATTCACATATTCCTCACACTGGGTTCCCCTCTTATTACTAAGAACAGCTACACTAAGTGCAGTATGTCTATGTACAGCAGCATGTGCTTATGGGGCTGTCACAAATCACAGGTGTGATGTGGTTGTAACTCACTCCAACTCTGCCTGGGCCTCTGTGCCACATCACACTGACCTTATAAGTAGGACGTGTAATGGCGCACTATAATACCTCTCTGTGAAGTGAAATTACGCTGAACCAACGTGAACTAGACGTTGAATTGACGTCTGTGCCCACTGGGTTGTCTTGTTACACTTACCGAGATATAGCGCTTGTGTTGACATCAAGGGGATAGAGGTGAGCTACCTCTACACTGTTCTAAGGAATGAAACTGCAGCCAGGTGCCAGTGGGTGATTATAGCACTCAGTTCAGCCTCAGCTGCTCAACACCAATGAGCGAGGTACACGACCCACCGCCACTCTGTGTCAAACAAGCCTGAGACCCTGAAGCAATCAAAGGCGATATGCACATCCGAAACTTGAACCTCAAACGCTGACAATGACTTGGAGCGGAAAAGCCCATGGCCCCCGTAGCAAACGCCAATTCTCCCCCACTCTCCCATCCCCTGGCAAAGAGCGGTCCTCCCTGGCCCCTAGAGTCTCTCCGTTTTTGGTCCCAGGCCAAGATGTCTTCATGCCTTCTATGCTATTCAGTCCCCTGTGCCAGAGACTGTAGCAGGAGCTACATGAAGGAGAGAGAGAGAGGATAAGTGCATGGTCAGCAGGCAGGGTTTTACCTTGTGAGTACTCTTATGTAAATCAAATGTCAGCTCCTGATATTGATTTGTAGTTTCTGTTCTTGACATGTTGAGTTGTTCAGTATTTGTATATACTACATGGCCTAAAGTATGTGAACACCTGCTCGTCGAGCATCTCATTCCAAAATCCTGCGCATTAATATGGAGTTGGTCCCCCCTTTGCTGCTATAACAGCCTCCACTCTTCTGGGAAGGCTTTCCATTAGATGTTGGAACATTGCTGCAGGGACTTGCTTCCATTCAGCCACAAGAGCATTAGTCGGTCACTGATGTTGGGCGATTAGGCCTGGCTCGCAGTCGGCGTTACAATTAATCCCAAAGGTGCTAATTGGGGTTGAGGTCAGGTCTCTGTGTAGGCCAGTCAAGTTCTTCCTGACCGATCTCGACAAAAATGTCTGTATGGACCTCGCTTTGTGCACAGGGGCATTGCCATGCTGAAACAGGAAAGGGCCTTCCACAAACTGTTGCAACAAAGTTGGAAGCACACAGTCGTCTAGAATGTCATTGTATGCTGTAGCGTTAAGATTTCCCTTCATTGGAACTAAGGGGCCTAGCCGGAACCATGAAAAACAGCCCCAGACCATTATTCCTCCTCCACCTCTTCCTCCTCCACAGATGGCACTATGCATTGGGGCATTGTTAGGTGAGAATTATCTGTTAATTGAATGATTAGAATATTCCGCCCTGAAACACATAATTGTATGGAAGTGATTAGAATGTATCAAATCCTAATCAATAAATGTGTAGTCCTAGTCAGAATTAGGGTAAAGACAATGTGTCTTTATGGTATTATAAACACAGACTGTCTGAGCTTGGTGCCGACCTGACTAGAGATTTGGGAGAGAACAGGGAGTACTTGTCAAGAACAAGGTCACTAATCTCTATCGGCTGGGTAGCAGGACATGTGTGTGCGTCTGTTTGTGTGTATGTGTGTGTGTGTGTGTGTGTGTGTGTGTGTGTGTGTGTGTGTGTGTGTGTGTGTGTGTGTGTGTGTGTGTGTGTGTGTGTGTGTGTGTGTGTGTGTGTGTGTGTGTGTGTGTGTGTGCGTGCGTATGGTTGTGTGAATGTGTGGGCGTGAGAAGTCAGTATAAAATGAATTGTTTTGTATTCTTGACTTTAGAACGTTCCCGTGAATAAACCTTTTTATCTATTTTAGCTGGGCCTCCGTCTGTTTCATTCGACCAGGATCTTACAAATTCCGGTTTGCAGACTGAGTAATATAATTAAATTGGGTTATGAACCTGGACAACAAAATTCTCTTATCAGGCATGTAGCGTTCTCCAAACCCAGATTCGTCCGTCGGACTTCCAGCTTAGGGAAGCATGATTCATCACTCCACAGAACGTGTTTCCATTGATCCAATGGCGGCTTGCTTTACACTACTTCAGCTAATACTTAGTATTGTGCATGGTGATTTTAGGCTTGTGTGTGGCTGCTCGGCCATGGAAGCCTACCACTTCGCGGCTGATCCGTTGTTGCTCCTAGAGGTTTCCACTTCACAATAACAGCATTTACAGTTGACTAGGGCAGCTCTAGCAGGGCAGAAATTTGACAAACTGAGTTGTTGGAAAGGTGGCATCCTATGACAGTGCCACGTTGAAAGTCACTGAGCTCTTCAGTACAGGCCATTCTAATGCCAATGTTTGTCTATGGAGATTGCATGGCTGTGTGCTCGATTTTATACACCTGCAACGGGTGTGGCTGAACTAGCCAAATCCACTAACTTGAAGGGGTGTCCACATACTTTCGACCATCTATTAGCCTAAATCATGAGATTTGTTTTCATCCTGATCAAATGTAGCCTATTAAACATTCTAATCCAAAGAGTGAACATCACAGATAATGTCCAACCTGAATTTTGATTCTTCACAACAGTGGTGATTTTAGAATGTAAACCTTGGTGGGGCAAACACTTTTTTTGGGAAGGGGGGGCAAAGCCACTAAACAACACAACACTAAACAATACATTAATTGCAATATAACGGTGACAAACTGTGCCCACAAACTTGTAGGGCCTACATAAAGCTGTCCCAACAGCAGAGTTCCAACAGCAGTCCCAACACCTTACCTCTGCTACACCTGGTTATCAGCCGAGCATTGTCTGGCAGCGAAACAGTTTATTCAGCCTCATTTGCTGCCTTATAAAAAAAGCATAGCTGATATGGCTGACTTGCTAAACAGATGTGTTGTCTACTTGCAATTGAGATGTACAAACTATTGCATAAGGGGACAACGAGCGGATAAGTGGCAATCCGTAATTTCGATTAAGACATAGTCAAACGGACGTAGTCAAAATAACTGTGTTCAGCACTTTTGAAATGTACAGCAACAGAATTCAGAACCTGGGCCGTTCTTACAGTGTTCTCCCTGTACACCAAGTCAGAACCGTAGAATAAGTAAAGGGTGCGTATAAGCAGACAATGAAAGCGCTTACAATATTCAATGATTACATTTCTCAAAATCGAGTCATGCTTCATTGGCAGCATGGACAATGTTGAATGTTTATAATTTTAAGGAAAATAGACCCTTAATCTTAGACTTGGGACCACACAGCCACTCCACTGAATAGCAGTGTGCACCAGCAAGTCAAAACAGTAGGTGAAATTAAGAGGTGAAAATAGACAAAATGATTAGGGTGAGGCACATGGACTACTAACAGAGTACTACACAACATACACTTAGTATTACTTTCTTAGCTACAGTATACATATCTCCCTGGTATATTACATAATTTATGCAGCAGCGTACAAGCCATTTTTGGACCTTGTTGTGCTGTGCTCACTTGATCAGGAAGGTGGCGCGGTAGTCCTTGGTGAGAAAATGTTGTCATTAAACTTTGTCATCAAAGTCTGGCATTCTCTGGATTTATGGTTCTTTGAAGACAACTGCGAACTTGGGAAAAAAAAGGTTGAATCATGATGACCTCGGTGATCTTCAGGTCGTAGCTCTAGAAAGAGGCCCGAGTTCTGAATTTACAATTCTGAGTTGGAGGAAAGTTCAAAACGTATTTTACCAGTTGTCTTGAACTCACTCAAGTCAGATTTTGCAGTTCCCGAGTTAACAGTTATTTTGAGAGCGGTACAAATCATGCTTCATTGGCAGCATGGACAATGTTGAATGTTTATAATTTTAAGGAAAATAGACCCTTAATCTTAGACTTGGGACCACACAGCCACTCCACTGAATAGCAGGCTAATGATTGTTTTACAATGCTTGCAGTTAGCCACTGATTCCTTCCAAACCACTCATTGTTGAATTTGCAATTTAAATCTTGTTGTGTAATGTTAATGTCCAATAGCCAATGAGCACTGATACGTTTTATATATCATTTTCTTCATTATTTCTCTTCATATGACAATGATTAAAAATGATTTTCCAGTAGATTGTCGACTTGATTCATGATGATGTACAATCAAAGCTATTGTAGATATCATTTGATTTGACGTCTTTTCATCTGTGGCCAATGACCTTGAGCCTTCTTGGATGGGCACTTCTAATGTAACTCTATGCAGCACCCAAGGGGCTTGAATTTTCTAGCTCTACCCTTAGACTTGGCGGTGACGTAGTGTCCCCATGAGTGACAGAACACTGAGCCAATCACGGCGCAACGCTCTGTATTTTCTGCTGACTTGCCCCACCACCACAGAAAGCACTGAGCTAGGCTGAAACACCTGCATTTTGGAGCTGCCTTACTCAAGAAAACAAAAAAAGAGACCATGTTTGTATGTGGCTTTATTAACTCAATGATATATACATTTTTTTTTTTACATTGTTTGCAAACTGATATGTGACACGTATTAATGCCAAAATAACATGCAAAATAGGCAAGCCCCCCCCCAAATTGCTAAAAATATGGGGCTCAAAACAGGTGAGGCTCTGTACCACCTGATCTGAATGACGGGTCGCCACTGCTTCACAACCACCATGACTTCTATCACCACCTTACGTCTTGAACTTTGATTAAGATCTTTCAGCAGAATAGAATATGAGGATGTGATACTATAGAATCCCCTATCGAAATCTAGACAGAGAGCTGAGGAGCAGCAAGGCAAGCTGTAGGTCATTAAAATTACAAGATCTATATAGAGACGCCTGTCAGAGAATATGCTTCCGTTGCTCAGTGCTCACTATCACCCTTGGCATCCTAAGCGAGGATACCATTCAGGGGCGTATTTAAGTTTGGGAAGACTACCAGGCTTCGGTATTTGCTGGCACATGTCCAATGTCTTCCAGAGTGTTCTGCAGGGTCCAGTAAATGTGCTGTGACACCCTGCGAGGTCTCCTGTCCCCATACTCTGTTATCCAATCAATAAACATGTTGGTTGGTTGATGGACAGGAACGTCACCAGGACTGGGCTTTTGGGGCTTAAGCCCTGAATTATTTTTTGTCAGTCCCAAATATTTTGCGCTGCTGCTGCTGAAAAAAAAAATATATACTGTATATACTGAATGTGTTGCTTAGTTCATAGAACCGTGGTTACGTGAAACTCCCAAAGTCATCCAATCGTTATAATAAATGTAAGGCAATTGCCGTGTGTGGTCAAATAGATGGTAAGGAGATGGTTTGATTGAGAAAAGCATGGGAGTTCGCCTTTATAAATCAATCAATGGCAACAACAACAAAAAAATCACTGAATCTCCGTTTGGATATTTGGTTACAGTTAGGCCGGGAAATGTTAGCTAAGTTGAGTACTCATGATCATTCGTCTAGCAAACTGAAAGCAATGCAGATCTTCTCTACACACACAATTAGGCCTATATAACCTACTTGATGAGCTTCCCTAATGTTTTCCTGAACATTAGTCACAGCCGGTTTCGAAAGCACATCTGTACACTTTTCCCATTGGCTATTCAAGTCATTTGTCATCTTTTCTTATTAGCCACATGAACATAGCAACCAGTGGTGTAAAGTACTTAAATTAAGTAAAACATACTTTTAAGTACTACTTAAGTATTTTGGGGGGGTATCTGTCACACCCTGGCCTTAGTTATCTTTGTTTTCTTTATTATTTTGGTTAGGTCAGGGTGTGACATGGGGGATTTATGTGTTTTCGTCTTGTCTAGGGGTTTTGTATGTTTATGGGGTGTTTTCTAGTCTAGGTGTTTGTATGTCTATGGTTGCCTAGATTGGTTCTCAATTAGAGGCAGCTGTTTATCATTGTCTCTGATTGGGAACCATATTTAGGCAGCCATATTCTTAAGGGATTTCGTGGGTTATTGTCTATGTGTAAGTTGCCTGTGTCTGCACTTTTCGTATATAGCTTCACGTTGTTTTTTTGTATAGTTTTTCAAGTGTTCTTCGTTTCGTTATAATAAATAGAAGAATGTATTACTATCACGCTGCGCCTTGGTCCTCCTCTCTTCATCCAAACGACGAACGTGACAGTATCTGTACTTTACTTTACTATTTATATTTTTGACAACTTTTACTTTTACTCCACTACATTCCTAAATATAATAATGTACTTTTTACTCCTTGCATTTTCCCTGAGACACAAAAGTACTTGTTACATTTAGAATGCTCAAGCAGGACAAAAATATGGCACCTATCAATATAACGCTTTGTCATCCCTACTGCCTCTGATCTGGCGGACTCACAAAACACAACTACTGTGTTTGGAAATCATGTCTAAGTGTTGGAGTGTGCCCCTTTCTGTCCATAATAAAAAAAATGATACAAAAATAGTGCCGTCTAGTTTGCTTCATATAAGGAATTTGATGTATAGCATTTACTTTTACTTTCTATGACAATTTAGTACATTTTCTACCACTGTACTTAAGTACATTTAAAACCAGATACTTTTAGACTTTTACTCAAGTAGTATTTTACTGGGTAACTTTCACTTTTATTTTCTGTTAATTAAGGTATCTTTACTTTTACTCAAGTATGACAATTGAGTACTTTTCCCACCATGGTTAAAAAGTTAATAAGGCCTACATCGTTTCTATAACGATATAGCTGAAACCACTATTGGCTCAACAGGAAAAAACAATGATTAGATAAAAACATTTGTTAATTTATTTGCAGAAATTGTAGGCTACTTGCTGATAGACTATTTTAAATATTATTGTAACAGTACTGTAGGCCTGCCTATGCAATAACCTCACATTTCGTTACTGACCACAATCCATTAAATTAATACTAAGTGCTGATTATTTTTGCATTGGGTAGTGTTACATCTGCGCCTGCCACGCCCTCTACTGCTCATCCTGTGTCTCCCTAACCTGCTGCCACTCCTGCAGTGCTCTCTCCTTCTTTCGCGGTGTGTGTGTGTGTGTGTGTGTGTGTGTGTGTGTGTGTGTGTGTGTGTGTGTGTGTGTGTGTGTGTGTGTGTGTGTGTGTGTGTGTGTGATTGTGTGGATGGAGACAGGTGTGCTGGAGGCAGAGCAGATCCCCACCAGCTGCAACCTGTTTTATAATCAAGACCTCTACAAATACTCAGCCCTGCCACTTCCACGCTGCCAGATCGTAACCTCTGCTCAGTCAGTCTCCGGTTTTAGCCATTTGTTCCTGCATAGATTCTGTTTTCTTGGTGTGCCTGTTTTCCCTTGCCTGACGCTTCCTCTCCGTTACAGTTCTGTCTGCTCTGACACTGGTCCCTGTCTCCAGTCCCACGTCTCGTCAGTCCTGCTACCCTGTCCTGGACCCCCCACTCTACCGCTTCCTTGGATTCCTCTCCAGACCTGCTTACCCAGCCCCAACTCCCCTCACTCCAGCCTCAGCCTCAGCACCTGGCTCCCTGCAACCCGCCCAAGCTTTCCCTGGCCTGCACCCCGTCTTCCCCCTGTTTTTCAATAAATACCTTGGTTA